>NW_024543813.1:1800000-2023607 GCF_018167655.1 Microtus oregoni
GCACAGCTTTAATCCCCACACATAGGAGGCAGAGGCAGGTGGATCTCTGAGTTCCAGGACAGAGTGAAGCCAGGACAGTCACAGCTATGCAGAGAAATCATGCAATAAAACAAAATTAAATTAAATTAAAAAGAACTATTCTTAGAGTTTATCGAGACTTTACTGAAGATTTGATGATAAAAATAGAAATGTTTGTTTCTTTGTTGAGACTGGGTCTTATGCATGCCAAGCTGACCACAAATTCAGTATGTGGCTAAGGATGACCTTATACTTCTAACCCTCCTGAGTCTACCTCCTATGCTCTGTGATTACAGGCATATACCTACCCATACCTACTTTATAGGAAGCTAATGAGGGAACCCGGGGCTTTATGAATACTCCGTGTGCATTCAAACAATGGAGCACTAAATAATTTTAGCATGTGTCTCCTTAATTTAACCTCTATCAATGGATGGAGCTCAGAGTAAATCTCTGGAAAGAATCTAGACTCTTCAGTATCCCTGTGAAACACTTAAGAAATGAACCTTTTGGTGAGTTCCCAGTAGAACATCCCCACTGGCCTGGGTCTGGAAAAGCTTGGGATAAAACCGGACTCTCTGAACATAGTGGACAATGAGGACTACTGAGAACTCAAGAACAATGGCAATGGGTTTCTGATCCTACTGCACGCACTGGCTTTGTGGGAGCCTAGGCAGTTTGGATGCTCAACTTACTAGACCTGGATGGAGGTGGGGGTTCCTTGGACTTCCCACAGGACAGGGAACCCTGATTGCTTTTCGGGCTGGGGGGGAGCTTAATTGGGGGAGGGGGAGGGAAATGGGAGGCGGTGGCGGGGAAGAGACAGAAATCTTTAATAAATAAATAAATTTAAAAAAAATAAACAAATGAGAAGCTAAAAAAAAAAAAGAAATGAACCTTTTAATAAGTGACATCTGCCAGTGCCTAGCTCAATAATGTCTACAAAACATAGAGTTCATTATGAGGAAAGAGGTCAATATTGTGCTCTCAAATCATACTATAGGTCTAATGGAATGAGAAGAGGCTGCAACCAGATGGTTGACAAACAGGAATAACAGAAATCATCCACGCCACCTTGGGGTTTTTGAGAGCCCAGGGAAGAGAAGCTAGGCAGAGAACTGTGCTGGCTTGGACAAGAACGGCCCCAAAGGCTCCTTACACTTTAATACTTGGCCCCCAGTTAGTAAAAATGTTTGGGAAGAGATTAGGAAGTGTGGCCTTGTTGGAGGAAGTGCATCACTGGGGACACACTTTGAGATTTCAAAAGCCCACATTCCCAGTTAGTTCACTCTGCCTCCTGGTTGCCTCTCGGGATGTGTGCTCTCAGCTACTGCTCCAGTGAGTACCTGTCTTCCTCTTGGCATGCTCCCCAAAACTCTCTCTGAAACTGTAAGCCCTAAGGACACTTTTGCTTTGATAAGTTGCTTTGATTGTGGTATCTTATAACAGCAATAGAAAAGTCCCTAAGGCAAGCATTAATCAGACAAGAGCTTTCATCATTTGGGAGGAGAGCAAGGACCCCCTCCGAAAGACTGACCATTTCTGGAATGCCTACGCGGTGACAAGTAAAGTCACAACTATATTTGAGACAATATTTTGTTGACCCTTCCCAAACAATCTCACACGGGAAATCTTAAGATCCTTTTGAGATGAAAATGTTGACTGTAAGGTTCCAACTGTTGTGAGATGTTCCTGGGTTCACTTGGCTTATTACTTTGCTGGACTGAGATTCATGCCCAAACCTACCTGTCTTCAAAATCCATGATCTTTGCTCCCCTCCGCCAGACAAACCACAGAGCCTTGCTAAACCACTGCCAGTGTTTCCTGGTCTCTGACACACACACACACAGACACACACACACACACACACACACACACACACACACACACACACACAAGCAGTGAAGGGGGGCTTTGTTAACATCTGTCCCAAATAGCCCGCTCAAGGGTTGCCCAAGGTGCGGTATGGCAGACCGCAGGAGTGTGGGAGGAGAGCTGATGAGAAAGAGCTTCACAGCACACCCCTGAACTTAGTCCTCTCGAGAAGCAGAGAGGGGCAGAGATGGCACTGGGTCACTGCTGGGGTGAATAAATACATCCGCAACAAAGGAAACAGAGCCATATGGGGATTTTCATAAGACATTTCAAATGAAAAACAAACCCCTCTTCAAAAAAAAAAAAATGTCTGTATTACATTTGCTGATGGTTCCGTTTCAGAAGTTCAGAGACCTGACCTCCAAAGGAAAAGACAACAGACCCAAACAAAACCCAAAGGCATTGCTAATCGGCCATCTGCACTGATGAGGCAGGAAAATAAACGAAGGCAAAGCAAAACAAAACACAACAAAAACGCCTTAAACAAAAAACGTCTTCTTTTGAGACAAGAGGAAAACTCTGGCTTCCCAAAGCCATATCCATGTTTTCCGTATTTATGCTATGATGTGACTGGAGCCTCGAGCTCTGATAAGGGGGTGGGGGAGTCCCTTTTTAGGCTATGTGATTTAATCTGTCTCCATCACTTCCCAGAGTCTGACAGGAATCAGCTTAAAATGCCAGAACTTGACTTCAGCCAAGCAACACCCACCTCCCAAGCCACAACACCACTGTGTAGCCCTCTCCCAGGCGTGGAAACAGTCAATAAGGAAATACCATAGTTAGGTTCTTTGCAACTTGCTGGAAGTGTGTCTGGAGCTTCATTTCCTGATCGCTCAGGTGGAAATTGTAAAAATAATTAAGAGCTATGACTAATCACCAAATCAAAGCAGGTTGCCCGACTCATTTGCAATTGCGCAAGGAGTTCTGTGTGCCAACAAACAAAGACTTGGGGAGTTTATTATTTAAACCAATTAAAAGCTCCAGGCAAAGTGAGGAGTCAATTTGTGGCCACGTGGTGGGAGAACAGAAGTTGGAAGAGCCTGAGGAATTTTGGGAGCAGGGCCATATGGCCAAGATCGAAATGAAGCACCCAGAATCACCAGGAATGTCTGCACAGAAAGCAATTTCAAAATAAAAAGTGTCACCTAGCCAGAACTGTCTTGTGCCCTGCACAAACCCACCCTATTCTGATGGCGCTCCAGCCGGTCTACAAGGCCAGTAGTCTTGCCCAACAGGAAAAGAAAAATCAAACTGACTCAAATCCGATCCCCATTCAGCAAGAGACATGGCTAAATTTCCTGTCCAGCATTTGGGCTTTTATGTATTTTAGGGCTACCTAGAGAGTTCTTAAAGGCGCAGATGAAAATCGGCTGCCCTGCCCTTCTTCCCAAATGAGGTCCACAGTCCATCTGGAGAGGGCACTCACACACTTGAAGGAAACTGTGGGCCATAAAATGGAAAGTAAAGAATTAAAAACCAGAGTCATTTGGTAGCAGTTATAAAAATAAATAAATAAATACGGTAGCCCGAAGGAGGCAGTTACTTCAGCAGTTTAGTTTCACAGGATGGATGTTAGTGGTTAAAGTTACTTAAAGTTCCTTTTCACACATCAGTGGGGTAGCTTCCTTGTCCCGTTTCCTTGCCTTTTTTTTTCTTTTTTTGGTGAGGGTCCACTGTATTCCAGGCAGACCTCAGACTTTCTACAGAAGTAAGGATGACGTCGAACTTTTAATCCTCTGCCTGTACCTCCTAAGTGCTCCAATTACAGGCGTGCATTTCCATGCCCAGTTAGTTTCTGAGGTGCTGGGGCTGGAACCCAAGGCTTCATGCATGCTAAGCAAGCACTCTAGCAGCCGACCTATAAACCCAGGTCCCCCATCAGCTACTTGTTCACCTCCTTTGTCTTCCAGACTACTGGTCCCCTTTTTTATAACTGCTGTCTTCCGTGAACCCACCTCTCCACCATACCTGCATTTTCTAGAAATCTCATTATCCTTCTATTTTCAAGGGCTCTCAATTCTAGGTCCTAGTTCCATCTCCCTCCTAGTACCCACTAAACAATTATTCTCCAAAACTCCTTGGAGAAGAAGGGAGACGACATGTACCACTACCAGTCACCCAACTTTGAAGCTAAGTCACATGGTCATTTCCATGCTCTACATCACTACTAATGCCCTAAGACTAAATCATGCTATCCATCCACAGAGTGGCTCACGATATGCCATCAAATAAATCAAGTGAATTGAATAACAAAGAAAAACAGATATAACTGCATTCATAAAAAAAAACCTCTAGCTCTATCAATAATTTCCAAGTTACTAAGGCATACTTGCTAGTTTATTATAGTTATCACTCTGTGGCTCCAACATTCTGCTGCTTGAACTCCACAGGGAAGAGGTAGGACTACTACTATTGTCCCTACACATTGTTCTCCTTAAACTGTCATTTGTCCTACAGTGGGCATCTTGTCTTAACCTCATTTCATTCCTACAAGTTGGTAGCATTAGCACAAACTAACATTTCAGATGGAGGAGACCACCCTTGAATGTTTTAAGTTTTTTTAAAAAAAAGAAAGAAAGACTATAACGAGGGTCTGTGTGGTGGTTTGAACAGGAATGGCCCACAAAGAATCTTGGGTTTGAAACCTTGATACTTAGGGAGTGGTAATCTTAGGAGGTGTGCCCTTGTTGCAGGAAGTGTGTCACTGCCGGGGCAAGCTTTGAGGTCTCATATGCTCAAGCTACGCCCAGTGTAGCACACAGTTTCCTGCCACCTGCAGATCAAGATGCAGACCTCTCAGCTCCTTCTGCCTGCATGCCACCATGTCTGCCTGCATGTCACCATGCTTCTTGACATGACAAAAATAGACTAAACCTCTGAGCCTGTAAGCCAGCCCCAATCCAATGTTTTCCTTTATAAGAGTTGTCACAGTCAGGTCCAACCCAGAGACCTTTGTGGGACCAGGCACAAATCAGGGACCTCCGAAGGAGCAGGCCCAAGCAACCGAAGAATGGATAAGGAAAATGTGGTACATTTACACAATGGAGTACTACACAGCAGAAAAAAATAATGACATCTTGAAATTCGAGGACAAATGGATGGAGCTAGAAAACATCATATTGAGTGAGGTAACCCAGACCCAGAAAGGCAAATATCACATGTACTCACTCCTAAGTGGCTTTTAGACATAAAGCAAAAAAAGCAGCCTACAATTCAAAATCCCAGAGAACCTAGACAACAAAGAGGACTGTAAGAGAGACATACATGGATCTAATGTACATGAGAAGTGCAAAAAGACAGGATCTCTTGAGTAAATTGGGAGAATGGGAACCAGGGGAGAGGGTAGGAGGAGAGAGGAGAGGAAAGGAGGGGAGCAGAAAAAAAATATTTCGCTCAATAAAAACAATTTTTTTAAAAAAAAGTAATGATAAAAAACATGAAAAAAGGAGTTGCCGTGGTCACAGTGTCTCTTCACAGCAATAGAAACCCCTACTATGACAATGTGCAAGATGACTCAGCAGGCTAAGGTGCTTGCTGCCTGTTCTGACATTCTGAGTTCAATCTCTACACCCCGCATGGTAGAAGGAGAGAAGAGACTCCTGTAAGTTACATCCACATGCACGTACACAGTGGAATGACAAGTGTGTGTGGACACACAGGTATACACACAATTAATTAACTAATTAATCAATTAAATGTAGTTAAGGAAAATATAACAAGCTAAAAAGCATATAATTGCAAGATGTGAGTTCAAAGTTTTACTCTTGATAGGTGGGGCGAAGAAACCCTTCTAAATGAGATACCTTCAGAGAGCTGCTTGGCTCCCCAAAGGAACTTCCTTCCTAAACCATCAGATACCCTGAACAGATACCCTGCAGTTATCAGCTGCAGACAGATTCTTGGTTAGGAGCAAGACCTTGTTTCCACTTCCCCTCTCAGTGCTGGGAACCCATCTGGCTTGAACCCGTGAAGGTCATGTAATAAGCCAGGCAGTGGCAGCAATTATTCCTATAGTAAACCAGTGTGACTGGAAATAGTAATGTCCCAGACACTAATTGAGACATTTTGAGGAGATTTCAAAAGAGATGATAAAGAAATATGGTCCTGTTTAAAGACATCCCTGGGGTGCGAGGAGATACAGGTTTGGAATAGCTCTGCATCTGCTTAAGAGCATCAGAAACTTGGGCTTATATCCAACATGAAGTACCAAGAGCTATCAAGTACGATTGGCATTACAGCTACCAAACAAGCATTTCTTTGTCAGACTTCTCAGAGTTCTTTTCTTTTTCCTGTTTTTATTATTTTTTGATTTAACTATTTTTCATGTGATGTATTTTGATTATGCTCCCCTCCCCCAAGCCCAACTCCTCCTAGATCTTCCCCCATCTCCTACTTTATTCTTTCTCTCTCTGTCTCTCCCCTTTCAAAAATTAAAAAAGACCAACATAAAAATAAACCAAAAAAAATGGAAATCAAAACATGCCAAAATAAGGTGAAATAAAACAAAAGCCCACAAAAGCAGAGTTTGTTTTGTGGCAGCCAACAACTCCTGAGTATGAGGCCTGCCCTGGATTGTGGCTGAACACCCAGAGACACTCTATTGGGGGGAAAATGATTTTCTGTTTATAAGAAGGTATCAGCTGCAGACAGATTCTTGGTTAGGAGCAAGACCTTGTTTCCACTTCCCCTCTCAGTGCTGGGAACCCATCTGGCTTGAACCCGTGAAGGTCTTGTATATGTTATAAAAGTCTCTGTGAGCTCACGTACACATCAGGCCTATTGTATAAGGAGAACACTGTTCACTTAGAGTCATCCACTGCTTTTGGCTCTTACCCTCCGTTTAGAAGCCCCTCTTCCACCTAGATCCCCAAGTCTTGAGGGGGAGGGGAGGATAAAGTCATTCTTTTAGGACTGAGTGCTCTAAAGTGTCTCACTATCTGCACATGGTCCAGCTCTGTGTCTCTGTGTTAATCCCCGTCTACTGCAAGAAGTTTCTCAGATGAGGGTTGAGCCAAGCCCTGATCTGTCCTTCGGAGTCATTTCATTGCTATGTGCCTTCAGCATGGTAATAGCCTTAGGTTTGTCCCTAGACCCATGGCCTATCTAGTCCCGGGCTCTTTTCCACTTTGGCAGTGTCAGGTGTGGGTTCCAGGATATGGGGTGAACCTCAAATCCCAACCAACCATGGTCAGTCTCTCCCATAACATTTGGGAAGCTGTTACACCAGTATATCCTGCAGATATGCCACTGCTACAGGTCACAACATATGCAACTGGGTGACATAGACAATTACCTTCCTCCTCCAATAGCATGCAGAGTCCCTTCCAGTAATGTGAATGCTATTCAGCAGGGATGAAGTTTCTAGTTAAGCATCAGCTAGAAGTCTCTGTGCTCCATGGTGTAAGTGTTGTCTTCAGCAATAGAGCTTTAGAATCAGGTTATGGAGAGGAACCAATAGCTTTTGGAATAGCCTGGGATGTTTGGGTGTTTCCATGAAAATTCTTTCACCAATGACTTGACAAGAAGTAACCCATCCCTGACACTGGAGGTTTTACTTGGTGGCAACAGATGGCTAGTTGGGACACTGATTACCCTATTATTTGGTGACTCCATAGAGATCCCTTTTATATATGTATATATTTCAGAAAGCTTCTATATTAGTAGGTGTCCATATGATTCTTCCAATTTGCCTTGGCCTTTAATAAAAGGCTCGGGACATAGCTGAGATGTTCTCTGGTGATGCTACTGAGGGAAGACATGGGGAAAACTCACTTGTATTGAACCATGTTAAACATAAAACATGACTGATAAAATACTGTTTTCATTGTATTAAATGCCTGAAGCCTGGAGTCGTTACCACAGCATATGGTAGCTATTCTGTTAACAAGAAGAGTTGAGGATTTATTTTTTGTTTCCCAGCTGTATTTTTTACTTAATTAGCTTATAATATTTACTGCTGAACACCTCAGAGAAGTACTTTACTAAATTTTCAGTCAATACACAAAATAATCTACTGCATTTTATTATGGCATATTCATATATATTTGTATATGACACTTATGTATTTATCATGTATGTGCAGATGTGTGGAGGCCCTACTCCTTTCCTGAACTGTTTTTCAGTATTTCTTTCTCCTATAGCCCCTCTCTCTCTCCCTCTCCCTCTCCCTCTCCCCCCCTCTGTGTGTGTGTGTGTGTGTGTGTGTGTGTACATATGTGTATGACCCCATGCACGTGTGTGTAGTATATAGAGCAAGATGTAGGGTGTTATCTTCAATTGCTCTTTGGCTTATTCCCCTGAGATAAAGTTTCTCATTAAACTGGAAGTTTGCTGTTTTAGCCAGACTGCTAACCAGTGAGATCCTAGGGTTAACCCACCTCTACCCACACGGGGATTATAGTCACACACTAGGCTCTTACATGGGTGCCATGGCTTTGCGTAGCAAACACTTTACTAACTAAGCTATTGCTTTAACTCCTCATATTTATTTCATTATAGTTCAGTCATATTCGTCTACTAACTACCGTTTTGTCCTCTTCCTTCTAAATGAACCCCTTTTTGCTTTGATGTCATATACATAAATACATATATAGTTAAACATAAATTCTGCATGTAAGAAAAAAATCTAATAGTTTGTCATTTCTTCCCTTCACTAACTTTTCTTATACTCCTTCCTCTTCCTTTTATACCACTTTCTTCCTCCTCACAGTAACACAAAAGTTAGGTGGTTATGGCTGCCAAAGAAGATCTGAACAAAGAAGCTCAAAAAGATATACTAACAATGAAGGGGACAACCCCTGGGGCCTCAACCCTAGACAAAGAACTATAGGCAACTGTCTTGGTTAGGGTTTCTATTGCTGTGAAGAGACAGCATGACCACAGTAACTCCTATAAAGAAAAGCATTTAATTGGGGCTGGTTTACAAATTCAGAGGTTTAGTTCATTGTCATCATAGCAAGGAGCATGACAGCAAGCAGGCAGATATGGCACTAGAGAAGGAGCTGAAAGTTCTACATCCAGATCCATAGGCAGTAGGAAGAGAGAGATGCTGGGATGAGACTGGGCTTTTAAAAGCCCAACGCCCATCCCCAGTGACAACTTCCTCTAACAAGGCCCCATCTACTCCAACAGAACCATACCTCTCAATCCCTCTCAAATGGTGCCATTCCCTGATGACCATGCATATAAGAATATGAGCATATGGGGACCATTCTTATCCAAGACACCATAGCAACTAAAGAATAATGAGAACAGAAAAAATAATCTTCCCCAGCAAAGAGCTCCAAAGTGGTCAGCCCTGAAATCCTATGCATACAACTAATATTGTATAGATTATATATATGAATATATAAATGAATATAAACTATATATGAATATATAAATGAGTATATACACATATGTAGCAACAACTAAAGAAACAGAGGCTGTGAATTTGAGAGAGAGGTTTGAGGATGCATGAGAAGGATGGTGGGAAGAAATAGAAAAGGGGGAAAGTGATGTGAGTATATTATAATTTTAAACAATAAAAAAATTTAAAGACTAAATGGTCATAGCTGTGTAAGCTATTTCTGGCTCATACACTCCATCCGATTGGTCTATGTTGAGTTTGAACCAGTACCATGTTATTTTGTTACTATGGCTCTGTGTTGTAATCTGAAATCATCTTTCACTTCCAGAACTGTTCTTTCTGCTTAAGAATGCTTTGGTTACTTGTGGTCTTTTGTGCTTTCATGAAAATTTTTAAATTGTTTGTTTTAGTTATATAAATGATATTGTCATCTTAATGAGGATTGTGTTGAACATGTAGTTTTTTTCTGGCTTTCACAATATTCTATCGATCCAGGAGCCTGGGTCTTTCAGAAGACTTTACAGGACAGGTACTGCAAGAATACATCAATTTCTTTCTTAAGTGTCTTAAAGTTTTCATTGCAGAGGTTTCTTTTTGCTTTATTTGTAGATATTAATTTTGAAGATATCATGAATGGAATTTTCCCATGATTTTTTTTTTCTCGGCAAGTTTGTTATTGGAGTACAGAAATACTAGTGATATTTGCTTGTTCATTATCAGATCAAAGCTTTTTCTCATGGAATCTCTAGGGTCATTTAAGTACACAATCATGTCATCTGATTGGATAGTTTTCTACTTGTATTGCCTGTAGTTTTTGCTTCTTTGTCTTATTGTTGTAGCTAAGATTTTGAGCACTATAAACAGGAATGGACTGGATATCCTCTCTCATTCTACATTTTACCAGAAAAGTCTTTAGTCTTTCCTCATTTAGGCCTAGAATCATGTTTCCAATATTACCTTGCTACAAGGAAACTCGGGGCCAACTTTAACATTAAAGTTATTGAGTTTCTAGACTCACCTGTGAAGGAAAATCACCCCTACAATGTGAATCTTCCTGAAAGACCCAATTTTCAGCTTGTAGGTTTTCTCAAGTCTCTCTACTGCCTTCAGAAGAAAGCAACCTGGCTCTCATGCTATTGGACAGTGTTTGGAAGGTCTTTAGAGATTCAAGCATCTTCTTTACCAGGTCTGTCTGGGGGTGCAGATCAGTAGTAGAGGATTTCCTGGTATGTGCAAAACCTTTGGTCAGATACCTAGAACTGCATTAAATAATTATTTCACTTGTTGAAAAAGTAAAAAAAAAAAAAAAAAAAAAAAAAAAGAATTGTACGTGAACAGCAGTGAAAACTTCTGCTTCAGACTGAAAATTCTAGGCAGACTTTGACTTAGAAAAACCTGAAAAGGGAACCATGTGCAGCAATTGCATTGTTTGGGGAGGATTTTTGAGTTACTCTCAGGACCTCCTACACACACCATCCTCCCAACTTCATGTCACCTTTTTTGTTGTTTTAAGTTAACAAAGTTAAAATCGCTATTCATTGGAATGCACTGAATTGGAATACTCATCCCTCATCAACAGTCAGCCATAATAATCCCAGGGCTTGCCAACAATATGGTTTAGTGGGTGCCTATTGCCAGGCCTGAGGACCTGAGTTTAACTCCCCCCCCCCACCCCGAACCGCTATAGCGGGAGGAAATAGCTGACTCCTGCAAACTGTCCTCTGACCACAATATGTCAAGGCATGTGGGTGTGTGCGCATGTGCACGCTCACACTCACCCAAATGCAATCACGCACACACACACGGAGTAAATAAATGTAAAGCAATCAGTAAAATGTAGTCATTCTTAAAAGACAATGATCACAATAGCTATCGTTCCTGTGAACTAACTACCATGTACTGGCTGCTGTCCATGCACAATCTCGGTTCATCCTCCTTGCTGCCGTGCAAGATGTTATTTGTCATTGATGTAGAAATGGAAAGCCTGAAGATTACCAAATACAACAGTAAAAAAAAAAATACAGCTTAGAGACAAACCCAGAGCTGTGTGGTTCTTACTACCCATTATTCACGCAGGATCAACAGCCCCCAGGGTACTATGTACCTGGTTTTCTCAATTAAGCAAGTGATGAGCAACACCTTATAAGAATCAGGATTCTAATGCAAATTTTGGAGGCCCAAAAGCCACACCTACTTCTCTCCATATGGATCCATTCAGTGGCCGCTGGACCATTTCTAACTTGTCCTCCCGCCTGGGTGCCAACAGAGGCAAGAGGGTGAACCATCTGGAGCCAGTGAAGTCCAGAGATTGCACCAAAGGGAAATACCAATGCAGGGGCAATCAACTAGAGAAAAAAAAAGTGTCAGTGCTGGCGGGCCACACAGCTACCACAGTGAGCAGTAGAAGAAACAGCCTGCTACTACCACTTAGGGAATTGTGTGAGTATTTCCCTGGTAATGCTTGACCCTCGACTGCTTCACTGAGCTCCAAACACGAAATATTTTGCGACCAGCTTGCGTTTTCTCATGGCGCTTTGGCATTTTCTGATTTTATGCCTGCTGGGGACTAAGCAAATCCGTTTGGAGTTTGTTGATATTGTTATTGTTGCTGCTACTGCTGTTTTATTTGGTTGGGTGGTTTGGTTTTTTTTTTTTGGTAATGATGATGTTGAAAAGTAAATATCACATGCACTCCCCACGTGCCCAAACTTGGATTTAACAAGAGAAATTGATGTGTGAACCAGTGTTGCTATTTAATGTGGTTTCTATCAAAGTGTTCATAAAACCTGGAGCTGCAGCTGGCCCCCATTAGGTAGTTTCTTGGTGAAAGTTTTCCAAGGAAAACTTTTTTTTTAACAACTTCATAAAGCCAGGCACAGAAGGGCAGTGCGGCAACTGGCTGAGAGACGTGTGACGTTTTCTCTTTGGCTGAAATGTTAACGGTGTATTGCACAGGGTGGGGGAAGGACTTATTCTGTCCATTTCTGGCAGAAGAATTGGAAGGCAGTTAAAAAAATAAAAACCTCCATTTCGAACCTTGCATGAGTTCAGTCATTTCTGCATGAATTCAACCTACTATAGACTAGGTACTGTGCCAAAGGCTAGGAGGACCAAAAGGATGAAGAGCGCTGGCCAAAACAAAAACAACTACTTCAAGACAGTCTGCGGTGTTTCTATAACAGCATTTGTATAGCTATCTGGAAACATGCTGGTTGCCAAGTAGGGGTAAAGAAAGTATGCAATTTCTTCTCCGTGTAAAAGGAAATACGAGTGATTCGAGGATATGGCCATCAACTTTTCATAACTCTAACAGATGACCTGAGACAATCCGTTTAATAAGCCCAGGTTCCTCTTGGCTAACACTTGTAACGAATTTGGTCCTTTTGGTTGGCTCTATTCCTTCGGCCCTGCTCTTCCACATTGTCAAGAAAGCATAGGGTCGGTCGAACAAAACTGCTTGCTTCGTGGTGGGAAGAAGTGCAGGGACTGTCATTCCATCCAACCCCGTGTTGCCCATGAGCAGAAAGCCCCCTGCTCTTTACCGACTTCACCTGATCCCAATAGCGCCAAGCTGAGGACTAGTCTTCTAAGGCAGACTTTTGGTGGCTACTCAAGATCCAGAACATAGCAGAGGATAATCCCATTTACTCCACCAAACAACGCGCAACCCCACCTTAGAGGTAATCTTTGGGGCCCGATTTGAGAACATGTAGATCTGAATGGTAGGCTGTTAGATAAGCAACCCAATCAATAGATTCGTTCTAAAAACAGCAGCACTGATCCTCCCTGGTATGCTTGCTTACACATTCCTGCGGCTCGCAGAAGACTTCAGCTGAGGAAATCTCATACAGAGAGTGCGAACGGCCTATTCCTACCCAGCAGACTCTCTTCCCTCAGGGTAGTTACACAGCTGTGTCAGGATTAGCCATTGAACCAAAAACCCACTTCCACTCAACTAGCACAAGTAACAATAGTGTCTATAAACACCAATGGCAAGCCGAAGTATGATAAAACTGAACTCCAGGTTGAGGGACCAATGAGGTTATGGGGCTTACTTAGCGTGAGTGACAGGTTGCTTACAGGAGGGATGGTGACGACAAAGCAGCTACACCAACAGCAAGTCTCACCCCAGCGTGGATGGCAGCTTCCGCATAGCTGAAAAGGCATAGTCTCCTCCACTGGTTAGCGTTGCACTTACTATACACTCTAGCACCTCGTGAGACTCAGAGCCTCTGTGCAATTAGGGCAGAATTACCTTCAAATGGCAGGAGGGCGTGGTGGGAATCACGGGAGAGGGCCCAAGACCCCTCCCGCTACGACTTCACTGAGGGGGCATTAACAGTTAGCGAGCCCAAGCTCTGGGTCTTTTGCAAGTATTCTCACGAAGACGATGGCTACTAAAGAGTTCTAAAGGGACAGCGGGAAAAGTGGGAACTGTTTCTTGTCTAAAGAACAAGGAATGAACCAGATTGGCAGAAACACTCTTCAGAGGCTTTGAGGGAGATTAAAATCACACTACACAGCTGGGCATTTTGGAGGTTCACGTCTTTAATTCCAGAACTCACAAGGCAGAGGTAGGTGAATCCCTGGTCTACAAAGAGAGTTTTCAGGACAGCCACCTCTATATCACTAGAGGTAGAGAACATTAAAGTCCAGTGTAAGGTGCTATATGAAATCAATGGACCCTAATTCTCATTAGCATTATAGTTAGAAAAGATGGAGAAAGGATTGAGCCCCCATCTTCTCAAGTATTGTGTTTCATCTGCAGTGTTAGCCACTTTCTCTCCAAACTCTGTCTGTCCTACCAGATTCTTTTAATATTATAAAACCCACAAGACGTGTGGACCTGTAAAAGACCCTGATTTTTAAAGATTACAAGGAAAATGATGCTAGTCGAATAACAAAAACTGATATGACCTTCCTAGTCTCCTAAACCCCTGAAAAGTTGTGTTGTTTCTCCCAAGAGTACAAGTTGCAGATACAAGCAGAAATCCACTCTCTTCTACCCGTACAGTCAACTTCTCTAAGATGGTGTGTGCAAAGGCCTCTATCAAGAATGTGTCCTTAAAAGAATCAATTAGTATTTGGAAACCAAGTAATACTGACGACTGTGTGTCACAGATTATGCTACAAACTGGAACGTTTTATCGTTCAAGCTAGGATGCCATGAGCCCCCAGAGGTTTACTTTGCTATTAGTTGGTCTATCCTGCCTACTTAAGCCTCAGACCCCTAAACCCACAGTGATGTTATAGGAGCTGATAACCTTTGCAACAATTCAAAATTCAAAATGGTTGCTTCCCTGCCTCACAAATGAAGAAACCAAAGTTCAGAACCATTAGGTAAGCCCCACAAGGTCATGGACCTCAAGTTGTTGTAAGGGACACTACCAGTCTTTTGACGCTACTGTGCAACGTGCTAATTTTGAAAGCACCACTAAGGCATTTAAGGAAGATAAAACCAGCATCTCGATCCTTTGCTTTTAGCGAAACAACTAGTTGAAAGGCTAGGAAAAGGCGATAAACACCTTTGATTTCTCGTTGCTAAATGTCCACTTATGGGTCACCCCCTTCCCCCTCAGCACAATAGGCTGCGTTCTTTTGGAACGCACGCAGATCGGGGTTCTGGTGACTTTATCCGCGTTCGCTCCTCTGTCCTTTCGCTCACCCACCGCCCTACCTGGCAGAACCACCCCCTCCTGTGCCAGGAATGTGCTGCCACTGGCACCATGCCCTACCCATACCCAGCACTAACCCCGGAGCAGAAGAAGGAGCTGTCTGACATCGCTCACCGAATTGTGGCTCCGGGCAAGGGCATCCTGGCGGCAGATGAGTCCACTGGAAGCATTGCTAAGCAGCTGCAGTCCATTGGCACTGAGAACACCGAAGAGAACAGGCGCTTCTACCGCCAGCTACTACTAACTCCTGATGACCGTGTGAACCCCTGCATGAAGGGGGGGGGGTGATCTTCTTCCACGAAACACTCTACCAGAAGGCGGATAATGGACTTCCCTTCCCCCAAGTTATCAAGTCCAAGGGCGGCGTTGTTGGCATTAAGGTAGATAAAAGCGTGGTACCCCTGGCAGGAACCAATGGTGAGACCACCACCCAAGGGCTGGATGGGCTGTCAGAACGCTGTGTCCAGTATAAGAAGGATGGAGCTGACTTTGCCATCATGGAAAATGCCAATGTTCTGGCCCGTTATGCCAGCATCTGCCAGCAGAATGGCATTGTACCCATTGTGGAGCCTGAAATCCTCCCTGACGGCGACCATGACCTAAAGCACTGCCAGTATGTAACTGAGAAGGTACTGGCTGCTGTGTACAAGGCTCTGAGTGACCACCATGTCTTTCTGGAAGGCACACTGCTGAAGCCCAACATGGTCACTCCAGGCCATGCTTGTACCCAGAAATATTCCAATGAGGAGATTGCCATGGCAACTGTCACATCCCTGCGTTGCACAGTGCCCCCTGCTGTCACTGGAGTCACTTTCCTGTCTGGAGGGCAGAGCGAGGAAGAGGCGTCCATCAACCTCAATGCCATCAACAAGTGCCCACTGCTGAAGCCATGGGCCTTGACTTTCTCTTATGGCCTGGCTCTGCAGGCCTCTGCTCTGAAGGCCTGGGGCGGGAAGAAGGAGAACCTGAAGGCTGCTCAGGAGGAATACATCAAGTGAGCCCTGGCCAACAGCCTTGCTTGTCAAGGAAAGTACACCCCAAGTGGTCATTCTGGAGCCGCAGCCAGCGAATCTCTCTTCATCTCTAATCATGCCTACTAAGCAGAGGTGAACTAAGGCTGCCCCATCAACACTTCAGGCCCCCGCCTACCCACTTGCTTTTGAAGAAGGGGCCTTCAGGCTTTCCCATCACTCTTGCTGCCCTTGTGACTGGTGTGGTGTTGTCTGCGAATGCTAATTCTGCCATCCCTTCCAGACCACTGCCAATAAACAACTATTTAAGTGGGAAAAATAAATAAATAAATGTCCACTTATGAAACTTTCTCTTCCTGGCCTCGTCTTGAGCTCTCTGCTGGATGAACTGACTGGCTTGTCTGGCACCATGTAGACATAGTCTATATGTCATAGGGAGAAGGGACCCCTCCTCAAACTTGCAAATGCAATAAACATGACTTTAAACTTCAGGAAATCCGAAACACATGGCGCCCATAACAATGGCATTGGAGAAATTAACAACAGGTTAGAAGAGAGCCAAGCATCTCCAGAAGCATTATATGCATGCGCCACAACTAGCCTCTATCAGAAAACCCTGCAGGGTATTGTAATGATATAGACGACAGGAGGAAAAGGTAGAAGCTAAATAGCTACCTGGTGAGTAGACAAAGACTCAAAGTTCTTTAAAACCTCTAATCTTTAAACCATTCATTGGTTTTGGAAGCTACTCTGCCTCCCAGCATTTTAGTAACATATGTATTAAAATGTGTCAGTCAGCTAATTACTTCAGGGATATGGAAATTAGTAGATTACAGTCTCCGAAGAGGGTTTTATTTATGTAACTGGTGATATGAAGACCTGAACTCAGGCCTTTACTACCCAGGGACTGAGTCACGCAAGAGCCTCCTGTGTGATCTCCCTTATAATGTGTAGTATACAGCCATTGTGACTGCTTGCTTCTGCATCTCTGGACTCAGTCAAATGCAGAGAGAAGATTCAGGAAAAAAAAACATCTGGATCTGCTGCAAGCCTAACAATGTAAATTCATCTCTGGGACTGCCATGGTAGAGAGAAAGAAACAGCTCCTTCAAGTTGTCCTATGACCTCCACACAGGCCCGAGCACTAAATAAGTAGATAGTTTTTAAAAAAATGATCCGAACGTATGGAGTTCTTCTCGTCATCATTCTCTAAACAATGTGTTCTGCCTGCTTCGCTGACATGTTCTTAGGTATTTGAAGTATTGTAGAGATGGGCTGTAGCTGTCTCTTAGTGGGAAAGTACCTACCTAGCAATGCTAAGCCCTGAGTTCTATCCCCAGCACTGCAATTACTCAACCAACCAATCAATCAAATGGAAACAGATAAAGCACACTAGAAGATGAGGGGAAACGATGTCTTTTTATGTGATGGAGTGGAGAATGTGCAGATTGGGGTTTCTGCTCAGGGAGTGAAGGAGTCCTGAAACCAATGATCTGTCTACGGACCAAGGGCCAACGGTATCATGTGTCTCAATCAGAATTCTCTGAAACGCTAGTTCACCCCAAAGTCCTGGACAACAAATGAGATCCAGCCACGCAAGCAACCAGCAGAAAGGACGTACATGACATGTTCTTTCATGTAGCACTTGATCCAGATTCTTCGTAACTCACAGCTGCCCTCACAGCAAGTCCTTCCTGTGAGGATGATAACCACGGCTCTGCTCTATCCATCCCTTCCGCCAGCGTCTTCTCATACTCATAGACACCAACCTGCAGTCCCAACCAGGAAGGGCTTCCTCACAGACCCCTCAACTCCATCTGCTTACTGCTGGCTTCACTCCTGCTCCATGATGCTCCCCGCAAGGGAAACGCCTTAGGCTTTCCTCTGTCCATCGCTAGCTGGAGCCCTGTGGCTCCAGTTGCCTTCCCTCCGACTGCCCTTTCAAGACTGCTCTAGCTGCATCTGTCTTCTGTTGTAAAGGCCAGCAGCGTTTCTCATTTCTGTCCCTCCGTTTAGCAAGCAGGAAGGTGAGCAGTTTTACAGATGGCTCCTTTTTGGTAAATAAACTCGGTTCCCTGAAGGACTATTTCCTAAGCAGCGCTTGCTTCTGGGGCCTATGGTGGCACTAATAAATCGTATGTGACTCAATAAGTACATTCCTTTAAAACTATAACTAATAGCTAAAGGTTTAGGGTGCATTTTTAAAAGCTTGTGAAGCGAGACTCAGTTAAATGTCATATTTGGGCAGCGGTTTGTTTTCTCTTCCCATTTTTTTTTGTATTTGTTTTCCATTTCTCTCATGTTCTGAGGATTCCTGGGGACAGTAACACTTGTAAAATTAGGTTGAAAACAGACGTGACAACATGAATACAACCTATGCATTTGCTGATCCCTGCTGGATATTTCCCAATCTGCTCACACATGGAGCCCAGACCTAATTTACCCAACTCGACTTAACCCTCTGGTAACACAGCCGCAGCATAGGTGCCTTTGACCCAGATCAGCCTTGAGTACTGATCTAGACATATGCTAATTAAGATTTCATTAATGACAAAAAAATATCCTGCCTTTGAGGGATGCCTTGGTGAAACAGGAGGGAGATTAAAAAGACAATTACATTTCTTAAATCACCTCTCTTGTTCTCTGCGAAATATTTTAAGGCTGATTTGGTTCAATTCCACCTTTCAAAAACTCTCACTTGGGGGAAAGTGGGAATAAAAAAAATAATCATTTCTCAAAGCAACTCTAAGCTGTTCTAACAGAGACTCTGCATGCAGAAAGCAAGCAATGTCTCCAGCCCTGCTGTCTGCCTTCCCCCCTCGGCAGCGCCTGAATCACTTCAACCGATGAAAAGGAAAATAGACTCAAATTGTCCCTCCACACAAAAGCTCATCAGAAATTTTGAAAATCGGGTTCTCTATTACAAGCAGATTACTAACCTGGGTTTGATCTTAGCCGAACATCTGGTACTTTTACTTTCAATTGCGGTCTCTGATTCAGTGTCCTGTAGCCAGGCATAGTTTCTAGGGTGCTGTTGGAGGGCATAATCAGCCGGCAGCTGGACACCGTTCCAACGATGGTCATGTTTTTCAACTGTGACATTAGTTGCTACTGGCAATGGATGTTTATTTACTTGCTTACTTATATTAACTTGGATTTCCTCTGCTCCAAAGAGGGTCTCCGACTCCGATATTTAGCTAGGCAAGTGACTGCTCAAATAAGTACACAGTAACAGACTTGGAGGTCTCTATGGCAGGCCATACATAATCACCACAGAATATGAAATTAACCTGCCAGCCCCGTCTTGTCTAATTGATTCCATCACTAACAATGTCAGTGGCAGGCTACACTTCGAGGTCTCAGGGTGAGAAAATACTCATACCCGGCGGAACATCTTGGTGACTTAATTGCCTGTCATACTGCCAAGCCTCCTGTGTGCTATCGGTTTCCACAGCCACAGACTGGAAGAGATAAAGCCCAGTTAATAACCAAGAGTGAATTGATCACCTTGTTCCCCGTCTACAGATCTTTTGAGAAAATTGTAGCGTAATCCTTAGAAAGAATCTGCTCACGGAAGCCAGATTTGAAAGAGAGACCTAAGAGATGATTCTTCGCATTAAAACCTAGATGTGCGCTCGGCACTTTCATTTTAAAAATCCTCTCGTTACTGTTATGAACAAAGAGGAACAGCTCATGCTTGAACACACACAAAACACTGGGATCTATTGAGCGCTGGAAATGTCTTCAGAGTGGTCTGGAAGGAAGCACAGTGGAAATATGGAGGCCACGACGCTAAAGACCAGTGAACAGCCATAAATGATTGTAATAGTGATGGAGAGTCAGGGCTAGGGTTGTAACAAAATGCAATAGTTTATTTTTGAAGCTCTACACATTAAGTCTTATTCCTAGTAATTAAGAAGATGGTGAAATGATATATTAGGATCTCAAAAACATGAGATGAATTTTAAACATACCAATAGTGACTAATTGAAAGTTGACAAGATGCTGACAGAGTTATCATACTTTTCTCAAGATTACAGAAGTTTGCTAGCTTTCATAGCCAAAGGAAATCCCTCATCCAATCTTTTATTTCTGTTTAATAAGTATTTATTAAGAGCCAGCCATCCTCAGGCCTCTGTTTTGCAGAAGTCCCAAAGCCAATTCACTTACGTGCACATCTACTTATTCCCTCATTTGACATATGTGTGAGCACTTTCTATGGGCACATGCTATACTAGGTATCATGCCGGTGCAAAATGCTGAGTGGACTTCAGCTATATATGCTGACTCAGACTCCAATGACCCAAAGGTTTGTCTTGAGCATGTGACCCCTAAGCTGAGTCTTGTCAGATGAGTGGAATATCAGTCAGCTTTGCAAGAGGCTTGACTCCTGTCACAGAGCAGGAAGGCACCGAAGTGAGGTGCAATATAACTATAGCAGGACATGACATCAGAGAAGATTATTTTTGAGAAGGAAGAAATCTGAACACAGAGGGTTTCCACGTGATACTGAAGATTAGATACTTATCTGCAGAACAGTGAAGAAGCTGTTTGGAAGTGGGTTAGGGACAGTTTTTTATGTACCTTAGGGACACAAGATACCAGGATTGTTTAGCAGCAGTGTTGAGAATAGAGGTAGAGATTATGATGTCATAAGCCAGATTCACAAAGACAAATACTGCATGTCTTCACTCACGTATAAAAAAATCTAGATTTTAAAAAAAAAATGAAAATAGAAACTAGACATGGTGATACACACAATGAATTCTAGCACTAGAGATGCAGAAACAGATTTCTCAGAGGCAGAAGCAGGAGGATCTCTGTGAGTTCGTGGCCAGCCTTGTCTACATATGGAGTTCTAGGACAGCCAGGACTACATAAATCATAACCCTGTCTCAAACAGAAAGAAAATGAAGAAGAAAGAGGAAAGAAGGAAGTGAGAAATAGAAGAGAACGTGTGTGGCAAGCAAAAATTGACCAGAGAGAAAGAAAAGAACCAAAAATAGTGGGTAATCCATATGGTAAAAAATATTACATACATATATGAAGAGATCACAACCAACCCATTTATGATTAGTATTACATTAATAAAACCCTTTAAGAAGGAAATGTTAAAAATGAAAGAGTACTTCCACAAAAGTCAGATTTGGTTTTGGTTTTGGTTTCCTGTTCCTTGATTTCCGAATCTCACTTTGCTTTTTGACAGTTTGCTCTTCTAGCTTTTCACTGGCGCCTTGGCTGCTATTGCTTTTTCTGTCACATCTGTTGGTCCTTCGTTTGTCCCCCAGCTCCAGGGCTTCACAGCTCTTGTTAGTTTTTGTAGTGTAACCTTTCCCCAAGTTTGCTAAAGACTCTATAGAATTGGTATAGCTTCTCTGTAAATGTTTAAGAAGACATTCCAAGTGAAATTATCTAGACTCAAGTCTCCTTTTGTGCGGGAGGTTAGAATAGCAATGTTCATTTGTTTTTTAATTCAGAGCTACTCGCATCATCTTTTCCCTCTTCCTTCTCCTGTTCTTCCTCATACTTTTCTGCCTTCTGCTCCATCTCCTCTTCTTTCTTCTCCATGGTGAAGATGTGAATAGGCCCCAGGTCATCACACACACTGAGCAGTGCTGTCTTCTTGCTGAGCTCCACAGCTAGCCCTATCTCTTTCTTGCAGGAGTTTTTTATAGTGTGTATCTGCGAAGAATTTGGTGATTTGCTCAAGTTGCTGAAATTGTTAACTAAATGTTTTCATCACATTCTTGTATTATCACTTGAATATCTCTAGAATATGTCAAGCCACTTACTACTTATATTGCTTATTAATTGGTCTAGTTAGAGCTCTACAAATTTTATTAATGATACCCAAAAGCCAGTCATTGACTCCAATTGTTGTCCTTATTGTTAGTTCTTCCTATTTTTGTCGTCTCCACTTAATCTTTATTATATCCATTTTTCTTCACTGTGTGCTTAATTTGTTCATCTCTTTCTAGACTCTTAAAGGTGAAGCTGAGGTCAACTTGAATCGTTTCTTCTTTTGTAATTATAGATATTTAGTGCTGGAAATTACTCGCTAACTAAAACCCCACTATGTTGCATTTTCATTTAATTGAAACTACTTACTAATTTTTCCTTTGGATTTTTCTTTGACCTTTGGGTTGCATAGAAATGTGTTACCTGGGTTTCAATTTTTATAGATTCTTCCCTGTAACATTTTGTAGCTGTTTCTAATTTTAATCTAATTGTAGACAGAGAATATTTCATATGATTTGAGTAATTTTGATTTATTAAGACTTGTTTTATTTCTCAAACTTGGTGAATAATTTGCTATATGCTTAATGTGTACTTGAAACTGCATTTCTGCTGTTGTTGGATAGAGGGTTTTATAAATATCACTGAAGTTGAAGTGGTTGATACTGTTTTCCAATATTTTATATTATGCTGATTTCCTCTATGTTTTCGCGATTAGCTATAGAAAAGTGATAACTATAAATGTAGATTATTCTATTTACCTTTCTAATTTTAACATGGTTGTGTCCATGTATACAGAAACTGTTTTTTAAAAAATACATTTACATAGGATTTTTGTGTTCCTTGATTCAATAACCCTTCTTCATAAAATGGTCTTCTTTGGCTATAATTGTATTGTTTGCTCTTAAAAAATCTGCTTTAAGTGGGCCTGGAGAGGTAGCTCTGTAGTTAAAAGAATTTGCATCTCTTACAACGAACCCCAGTTCAGATCCCAGTGCCCACGTGGCAGTTCTTATTATCCACCCCTACAGCTTATTAGCTACAGGCTAGCTTTGTTAGTGGTGGCTTTTTGTTTTCCTTTGTTTTTTGTTTTGGGTTTTCTGAGATAGTATTTCTCTGTATGGCCCTGGCTGGCTGTCCTAGAATTGGCACTATAGACCCAGTTGGCCTCAAATTCAGAGATCCTTCTGACTCCCAACTGCTGAGATAAAAGGCGTAGACACCACCACCTGGCCCTAGTTGTAATCCCATTGTAGACAGAGAATATATTTTATATGATTTAAGTAATTCTTAATTTATTGAGACTTGTTTTGTGTCTGAAACTTGGTGAATGGTTAGATATAAGCCATTTTTTTTAAAAAGAGATAGTTTACCCAGGTTACTCCAAGTTCCATGTCCCAAATGGTTCTATGAAGTTTTATAGTAACAGAACAAAGATAATCATAAATCAAAACATTTTTTCAAGTAGATTTGCAGAAATATGAAGCATGGTGTTTTTAGCTTATAGCTACAATGCTATTTTTATGGTAGCTTTATCAGAGATGATCTAGTTAACTTCTACCCTCAAAGGAGATCTGTCCTACTGCCTTAAACCTTGGATTTATAGGTGCTCCGTCCAAGCCCTTGTATTTGCCTCCCCATTCACATCATCAAAATGTATGTCATTGTTAGATAATTTAATTTCATATACGTTTTCATGATTTACTATTGATTAATTCATGTGTTGAGAAAGGCAGAGACAGAGAGTAAGTACGAGAGAGTGTCATAGCATTGTGTAGAAGTCAGAGGACACTGTTTAGAGTTGGTTCTCTGCTTCCACCCTGTTGAGGCAGGAGCTCCCTGGCTACAGTGTTTCACACTTCAGGTTAGCAGGCTGATCAGCTTCAAGGCCATTCTTCTGTCTCCGCCTCTCACTTCATGATAGGAATGTTGGGATTACAGTTGCTTGCCACCGCATCTGGTTCTTTATATAGCCTAAGAGGATCAAACTCTGGTTATCAGCTTTGTGTGCCTAGCACCTTTACCCACTGACCCATCCATCTCCCCTTGCCCCCGTGTGTTAGAAACCTCACCAACCTCACCAGACAGTTTTATCTTATGACTTTAGATAATCCACTGCATTTTAAGTATATTTAGCTATGTTTTATTCATTTATTTTTTATATTTTTTTCTGTGTACGCATGGTCCCGAGTAGCAGTCAGAGGACAACTTGAGGGACACACGCAGTCTTCTCTTTCCACCACGTGGGTTCCAGGGAGTAATCTCAGGTTTTTAGTTTATACTTCTCTTTGCCCACAGTAGAGTTTCCGGTATTTTCCCCACTCTCTGTGTGGACGCAGCTTTCCCCACCAGGGAATGTTTTCCTCATTTCTTGTCATGCTGCTATACTGCTGTGCTCCTTTCCAGCCTATGGATCTGTAATAAGATCACTATTTCATCTTCATTTTTGAAATATTTTTTGATGGGTATGTATTCTAGATTGGCAAATTTTATTTTTCTTAGCACTTTATTAATTGGATACCACACATATATTGCTTTTTGCTCTAGATAATTTTAGATTTTTTTCTTTGCTACTAGTTTGGAAAATTTTAAATGTGATGTGCCTTAATATAGATTTTTATTGTTTTTTTTTTTTTACTTGAACATAAGATGTTTTCTGACCTTACTGTTTCTTCAAACTTTTAAAAACATCACAGTTGGATCATGGAGACACACGCCTTGAATCTCGGTACACAGGCAATAAAGGTTGGCGAATCTTTGAGTTCAAGGTCAGCCTGGTCTACAGAGTGAGTTCCAGGACAGCCAGGGCTAAACTTTTATCAACTATGGAAATATTTCACATACAAATAAAGCTCAACAATTTAAAAAAAATAGCAGTACTAACCACACATTACAGGCAAGCAACCCCTTTATATATGAATTCACCAGATGATTCACATAACAGAGCCTTCGCAATCCAATCACCTCTCAAACACATGCCAGCTAAGCCAGGAGCAGTTGTTCTTGACTTTAATCCCAGCCCGGGGGAGGAGAGGAATATGGCTCTTTGTGTTTAACATGGTACTTCTAGGCCAGCCAGGCCCACAAAATGAGACCCCCTCCCCACCCAGCAACACAAACAAAAAGCACCCATCAGCTAGCAATCAACTTTTAATATATGACACTCTCAGGGACAGTTTTAGATTTAAACCATAACACCTATATCATCTGCCTGCTTGCTCTTCTTGCTATAGTTTCAATGTCTTCTCCCAAATCTAAATAGCAAAAAGGAAACCCATTAGGAACACAAATGTACACAGATATATACATGTTCACATACACAGAGGTCCCATAAAAACACAAAATCAGAAACCAAAATATATCAGGAGGAAACGCCCAGACAAATAGAGCCTTTCTTACCCCAAGGTTCTCCAAAGCATTCAGGATTCTGCCCAGGGTTTGGGCTCAAGATAAATTTTGATTGCTGCATTTGAATCCAGTACTTTCTGGCCTCTAACTAAGTCTTCTGTACCACCCATACGATGGCTCTTATGGTGTTCTCACCAAAGTACTACTGGGCCACCTTCAGAACCAGCCTGGTCTTCCTGCCCTCCACTTCCAGGGCATTTAAGACAGGTGGTAATCTCTCATCAACTTGGATGTCCATGGTTCCTATGATAGGCATGATTCGACCATGGCAGTGTCTATCTGAGGAGCAGAAGGCATCTAGACCACAATCTCTTGGGCATTATGGACCCCATTGTGAGTTGCGCAACCATAAAGGGCTGAATCACTACATGGTACCATGATTCTTTTCATTATGAATGGTTATTCTATTACACCATCACACTGAAAATGGGTACCAAAGGAGCTCCTGGATATTCTAAAATCTAGTTCTATATCTTATCAACGAAATGAATAGATACATATATTTTCAAGTTAGCCAGAAGAAGGCAGATGTCACCTTTAGTGATATTTCTGGAACAAGAAGCAAATGGTTCTACAACAGTAGTCTTGTAAAATGGTGTATGTTCTGGCTTAAAATGTAGTACTTAATAAGACGGAAACTAGAATTCATTTTTTCCTTAGCATCATTAAGTGAGCCCTGAAGGAAGGAACAATGCTGATTGATAATAAGCATAAACATTAGGAAAGCATTTTGCGAGTGAACCACACATTGTAATTGTCTGGTTACCAGACAACTCACAAATAAGATTTCACTTTATAATTCTGTGTTTCTTTTATGAATAAAAACATCACTGCTTGTACAATAGCAAATAATTTGTGCTACAGTTTGGATAGATTTAAAAATAGATTTAAAATAAAATAGATTTAAAAATAAAAATCTAGTTCATTGATGAAAGGACAATTGCTCTTCCAGTTTAAGCTTTTGAAGCAATGTCTGTTTCTTAATGAAACCTGATAAAGCTAATCTTGCTGTTGGGCTTGTTTGGGGATTTCTGCCTCTGTCTTCTGAGGCTGTGATTACAGGTGAGCCACTGTGCCTAGCCAGCATTTTCCATGGGTTCTGAAGATTTGAACTCTAGTTCTCTTGCTTGCCTACCAAGTACTTTAGCTGCCAAGCAATCTTCAACCCCATGTTTAATGCTTCCCTATTGAAAACGAATTGAAAAGTATTTTTGGACTCTGCAATTTTGTCTTCTCAAAATTAGATCCCCAAAAAGATTGAGTCAAATCCCCCAGCACTTTTGACTTGAGTGTTGTGATAAAGTACAGCAGCTCACGAGCCAGTTCACCTGGATTCAAAACCCCAAACCTGTCATTGTATCAGGTCATCTAAGGTTTCTCTATCTTCCTTTCCTTGTAGGGGATTTTAGTCATACAACATGCTTATTTCAAAAAGGATGCCGTGGATATACAATGATTTATGTTTTAGAAAGTGCTTAAAATATATTATCCAAAGGAAGAAAGAAATGAGAACACAAAGCCAACATGTGAGCATTGGCTGAACATTTTACAATCAAAGATATCACTCTGACAGAGATGTAATATTTTGTGGATTCAAGTTAGATGAACAGCTATGGGATGGAATTTTTAATGCCAAAACTGCAACCATCTCAATCACATATATATGCTGATTGATTGTTCGGAGATATCTGAACAGACTGGTTAACACTATGTGTACGCTGCGCTCCCTTTTTCCTATGTCGTGTGCCTGAATTTATGGCAGTAGTTGTTACTTTAGTAATATGCGCCATGTTTTCAACATGCTAGATCAACACAATAGGCTTCTTAAAAGGGTACTCAGTACTTCATAATGCCAATAATGATTGCTATATCCAAGCTATTAAACATGGCTGTGTTCTACCCATGAAGATAATCCAGTTATCTGGCAATGTTTAGGTGAATGCAAGTGATATTTCGACAGAAACTCCTGTCTCTGGCGCAGGGTTTGCAAAGGAAAGATACAAGTGTCTGCTTTGTGTTGAGATTCAAAATACTGTTGCCAAGAACCTAAAAGAAGAAGCCAGTAGGAATAACTTGAAGCATAGGGCCAGTAAGAAAGAGAGGTACCGCCAGATTAGATCTGATAGGGAAGGGCATCACCCTCTCCTAGGGGCACCTACAACTGGAATGCTAGTGTTACATCCAGAATCTGAACTCAAAGGGGGAATTCTCTCTTCAATCGATTCTTACCACTAATATGATTAGCCAGTCATCTTGATCATGATAAATTTGAGTTTATCATGCTTCCAATTCTAAATTCTAGCATTCCCTTTCTTGTGTGGGAAGGTTAGGCAGGCTATTGATACACAGCCTAGGGTGGACTTACACTTGCAACCCTCTGGAGCATTGGAATTATAGGCATGTATCACCATGTCTGGTGTAAACTCTTGGCATCTGTTTTTTCTTTATTTGGATTTTCAAAGATAGATTATCCCTTTGCAATGGTTAACCTGAAACTCCTACCTCAATTTCCAAACAATGATATTACAAAGCATGTGCCATTAAACTACGGCTTAAATTCTTAGATTTTAACTTCAAATTAGGAGTTTAATATAATTCTTTAATGCTATGGTTGCTTAACAATTTGAGTACATTAATCTCTCTTCTCCACCTGGACGTATATGCTTGTTAACGTCATATTTCGCGTCACAAATTAACTGAAAGGAGCTGGGTCTCATCCTCTTGTGGCGGCAGTCTTTTGATTATCCCTTATATTGTTTCTAGCTGATATTAAAATAATTCAGTAGAAAGAATTTTCTTTAAATTTTCAAAGTATTTTGGCTGTTGTCTCTTTCATACAGACTGATACCTACAGCAAAGGATGGAACTTCCTGTCACTAGCCACTTACGTGTGTTTTCCTGGAAGGACCATGCAGCCTCGGTCACACTTTCAGCTGCGTATGAAACTGCGTAACCTCGGCTCCTGCCCCGCCCCCATCTATATGAAAGACATAAAAGCCAATGCATTTTGCAAATTTAAAGCAAAAGCATAATTATACAGCCTAGAAATTAAGCAAACTGTAAGCTGAAAATACTCAAATGCGGAGATAACAACAACAAAAATGACAAACAAAAAAAAAAAAACCTGCTGCTGGGCTGGGGCCACAATTAGTGCCTAGTGTATGTGAAAAAAAAAAAAAAAGACTGTGTTAGTTAGACCTTAAGACCAAACATTTGAAAAAGAAAGAAAGAAAAGGAGCCTTGTGCGGTGGTGTGTACTTTGCTTCTAGGACTTGAGAGGCAGAAATCAGCCTGGTCAATATGGCGAATTCCAGCTAGCCAGAGCTACTCAGTGAGGAGGAGGAAGAGGAAGAAGAGAAGAGGAAAAGATCAGAAAACACTTTTTTGTTCTTTTTTGGTTTTTCAAGATAGGGTTTCCCTGTGTAGCCCCGACTGTCCTGAAACTCACTTTGTAGACCAGGCTGGCCTCAAACTCAGAGATCCACCTACTTCTGCCTCCTAAATGCTGGGATTAAAAGTGTGAGCCACCACCACCTGGCCCTGTTTCTCCTTTAGACTGCATTAATCTCCTATAGCACAGGGTGGCCTTGAACTCACACAGATCCAATTGCTTCTGCCTCCCAAACACTGGGATTAAGGGTGTGTGCCACCACTGCCTGACCAGAAAACACTTCTAAATGCACTGTGTTCAGTTGGTGAAAAGCCAAAAATGAAGAAAATCTTGAAAGCATCTAAAAAAAAAAACCCAGCTATTTCAGATATAAGATAAACAGCATCTCACTAGAAATTACAGAAGACATTGGACAACGAATGTAAAGTACTGACGAGGGGTGGTGCAGGAGACTACACACCCAGAAAGAATGCTATATCAATAGTAAAGGGGATGCTTTGAGCACATTCAAATAAGCAAAAGTGATGAGTTCATTGCCAAGAAACTGTCACTACAGGAAATGCTAAAGAATATGTTTTTGCCTGAAACTCAGTGACACCAAGAGAGTAAAGAAAAAGTAACAACTAGAAATGGTAAATGTAACACAAATTAGACTTTTCTTCTCCTTTGAACTACTTTAGTGAACATAATTTTTACAGTGAAAACTATAATGCACTGATAGACTTACGATGCATACAGATGTAGTATTTCTGTGTCTGGATACAATACATACATATATATATATATACATACACACATATACATGTCATTCAACAATATCACTATAGTAGATATAAAGCCTGGTTATAATGTCCTTCAAGCAAAGTCATATCTATATAGATATAGATAGCACTAAAATGGAGGTACAGGAGGAAATTATACGATGATAAAGTTTCCATATTTTATGTAGAATAATTTGATATTAAATCTCAGTAGTTTGGTTTATATAAGGTATATATAAAGAACCCGAGAGTAAAATGAAAAGTAAATCTACTTCACAGAAAGGTTTGTTAATATATGAATTTAAAAAGAAAAAAATTATTCATCAATATGAAAGAAAAACAGACAAAAATGTAAGATGAGTGTAAAACAAATAGTGTAGTTCAAGCTTAAATCCATCCATGTGAAAAAATATATAGCAGTTTGTCAAAACGTCAGTGCATGCCAAAGAAGAAATTTTATAATGACGAGAGGAAGAGAGAGAGTGATAACAGACATCACTAAGAAAGGGAGAAGTGAAATGGAAGCGCACTGCTCCACGTTTCCTGTACTCTATTCATAGTAAGAAGCTGTTAGAACTGGGTGGGCTGCAATACCGAAGGAGCAAAGAGACGAGTAGACGGAAGTCTAAACGGAGAAGGCTGGAAATACACCATGACGGATGTTTTTAGACATAGGAAAGGTGGACTCAGGGGGATGAAGGCATTGAAAAGATGTCTTGGTGGACAAGGAGCACTTCCTGCTCTTGCAGTGGACCAGGGTTTAGTTGCCAGTAACCCCAGTGGCAGAGTATTTGATGCCCTTATCTGACTTCCAGAGGCATCTGTACATAAATACACATACCCGTACACAAACATAGACTTATCGCATAATTAAAAAACAAATATTATTAGAAGAAAGCTGCACTGCCTAGCCTGATATTGTTTTAAAGAAAATTTAAGGCAAAGAATACCAATAAAGTCAAGAGCAGAAATCTTATAACATCAAACGAGCTAATGCATTAGGAATATATAAAAATTATAAATTTCCCCAAGTTTAAAAGTCAACAGATTGTCTGCACAGCAGCAGGAGAAAACATTTTTAGGTGAAAATATCTATCTTACAACCATGGTTGGGGTTCAACTTGTCAAAATTTGTCAGTTGTTCACTTAAAATTGATGTGCTAATTTATAGAATTTATACTTTAGTGAAAAAATAATGAAAAGCAAAAGGGAAACTAAGTATAGCGCTAATTACATATTATATATGTGGTAAGTCAGCCTTAAATGTACACCCTACGGGCAGTTAGTTTTCATTTAAAGTACCCTAATCAGAAACCCACACTCCAGGAAGATTAGCTAGGGTTTGAAGGACTCTAATCAAGAATCCACACCCCTCATATGACTATAGCAAGCACTTTTAAAATCTTCTCCAAATATGCACCCAAGTGTTCATTATTTAGCATAAGGGCTGTTATAAATAATTTAGCAGTTGTATGAGAAAATTAATCATTCAGGGAAAATTAAACAGGTAACTCAATTTGACATGAACAAAGTGTAAGAATGTCGCACCACCACCTATGTCAGTGAAACACCTATGAAGTGCACCCTGAATACATGTGTTCACATGAAACACACACAGAGAGAGTGGGGGGAGGGGAGAGAATTGGCAGGCTATGTTTTGGAGGGGAGGGTATTGGGAGAGTTGAAAGGGAAAATAGGGGGTTGATATGGTCATATTTCATTACAGGCATGTATGGAACTCTACAGACTAAAGAATAGAATTTGGAAGAACTCTCAGATTTGGAATTTTGCTCAGAGAACATGCATAGCATGCTCAGAAATCTTGCCCAACCCTAACACCAAAAATACCGAAGAGAAAGCAAAGTCTGTCATTGTTCCATAAGGAGAACTGTCTAATCATACCACCACCACCACCACCATATTGCTTACATCCTCCTTGGAATGACCTTTCTTTCCTGCTGTGCTTATTGCAGTGTCTGAAGGGATAATGTGTTGCTTGCTCTGCTTAATTCCTAAGAAACACGTGCTTTTGTGGCCAAATTTCAAGCTGAGAGTTGCTATCAGTGCAAGGGTGGTGGCATTGTTAGTGGAAAACATCTTCTTCCCAGTATCTCTAACTTGTTGAAACTTCATGTGATGGAGAACGGTCATATGAGTTTTTAAGTCAGGTCACAGTGGTACTTGAAGTTGTCCAGGGGATCCTGTGTTCTTTGCTGCTACAGCTGAGGAAAACTAGATACGTTGTTTCTATTCGGAAACATTTCTATTCCTAAGCTTTCAACTTAGTTTCCCCAACTTCCTCTCTTAAAACCTGTTTTTGTCCCAGTTCAGCTCACAAGAGAAGTTCACCCAGGGGGTTTAGGGGAACAATTAATAGTGAGGATTTAGATGCATGCCAATGATTGTAATATTCAACTCTGCATGAAATCCTTCTGAACAGCATGCTTACAAGCAATAATGTGGAAACATAACTTCTCAGAGGATATGGATTCTCTTGATCATGGTTGCATGTAAGGCAAGTTTTATTAGAACACAGACTTGTTCATTTATGTATTGCCTAGGACTTCTTCTATATTATAATGGCAGATTTGAGGAGTGGAGACTCAAATTCTGTGGACTTCAGTGCTTAATGCATTATCTATGTGACCATTCACATGAATTTGCTGAGCCATGCTTTGAAATAGGCTCCTTCTGAATCAATAATTTCATAAAATGGCTCAACAGTAATCACCATTAATTCCTATATTGTTTTTGTCTTCCTGAGAAAAGATCTCTGGCCTGAGATTTTTTTCCCAGATTGCTCTGTTTGGCCATTTTTTATTGTTTTGGTTGAGCTATATATTTTTTCTCTGCTCTCCTACCATCCACCCCTTCTCCTGTTACCCTCTTCCATAACCCCTATTCTCCCAACCTACTCAGAAGATCTTGTCTTTTTCTCCTTCCTATGTAGATCCACATATGTCTCTCTTAGGCTCCTCTTTGTTGTCTAGGTTTACTGGGGTTGTGGACTGTAGGTTGGGTTTTTTCTTTGCTTTATGTCTGGAAGCCACTAATGAGTGAGTATATATTATATTTGTCTTTCTGGGTCTGGGTTACCTCACTCAATATGGTTTTTTTTCTAGATCCATCCATTTGCCTGAAAATTTCAAGATGTCACTATTTTTTCTGCTGTATACTACTCCGTTGTGTAAATGTACCACATTTTCTTTATTCATTCTCCAGTTCAGGGGCATCTAGGTTGTTTCCAGGTTCTGGCTATTACAAATGATGCTCCTATGAACATGACTGAGTACCTGTCCTTATGGTATGATTGAGCATCCTTTGGTTATATACCCAACTATGATTCCCAAACTTCAACCTTTTGAAGTGGTGTGATTACAGGTATACACTTCACCACTAACTCTGGTGATTTCCACTTGTATATTTTCCAATATTTCTCTTCCAGATTCTTCTTTCTGCCTGTTGGTGTTATTATTGGTTATTTATTTCTGTGGTTTGCAGTGCTCAGAATAAAACGTTACTGGTTTGCTCTTCATGGCTTGTTCAACCTGCTTTCCTATGAAACTCAAGACCACCAGCTCAGAATGGTGCCACCCATGATGGACTGGGCTCTTCCCCATCAAGCACTAATCAAGAAAATGTCCTGCAAGCTTGCCTACAGCCCAATCTCATGGAGGCCTTTTCTCAATTGAGGTTTCTTCTGCTTAGATGAGTCTAGCTCAAGTTGACATAAAAATTATCCAGCCCAGAACTTATTTGTGCTTTTTGTGCTTAACATTCCAGAGGGATAAGAATCTTTGATAACAGAGTGGGGAGGCATAGAGCCTGGAGCAGGAAACACATGAGCAGGAAGAGGAAAGAATAGACTTGAAATAGTCTTTGATTTCTCAAAGCCTGACTCCAGTTAGATACCTTCTCTAACAAAGCCTCCTAAGACTTTCCAGACAGCACAAGTATTTAAGTGTCCGAGACGATAGGGGACATCTGATTCAAAACTCTGCAGATAGCCGTATTCACATTAATCCTTCTAATCCACAAGAATGGAAGGCCTTTCCATCTTCAAGTGACTTCCTTGATTTTTTTTCCAGTGTCTTTATGTTCACTATAGAAATTGCTTCCTTGGTTAAATTTATTCCAAACTAGTCCATGGAGTGAGGAGGCTTTGAAGTTTACATAAAAGGCCAACCAAACTTGCAAGAAATAGATAACTCCTTTGTTAATTCATCAATTCTATGTGCATTTTTCTCATATTCTAATATCTCTAAAGCCAAGACTTTTGAAATTGATGGCACTTTATAGCCATTGTTTTATAGGCGACAGTCACAAGCTTTTTATTGTCTTCCCATATGCAAACCTGGTCATAGCTGCTTACTACCTATGTTGTTATAATGCCAATAGCAAACAGTGTTCAACAAAAGCCTCAGCCCTTAGGAAAAGGCCCATAACACAGAGATTCTGAGACTATAATATTTAAATAAAGAATGTTAATAAGAAAAAAATCTCAATTGCAAAGTATACAATGATCTAGGCTGGAAAGACTTACTGTTTTAGGATATCATCTTTTCTTAAATTAAACTATAAATACGATACAATAATAAACAACATAGCAATAGGATATTTTATTCCACTTAGCAAGCTGATTTTATGTTCACCACAAAATTTGAAAGCATGAGAGTTAATTTTAAAAAATGAACAAAAAGAAATATTGATAAGTTACTTCTTCAAACATTGAAATACTTATAAGGCTAAAATATAGCAATGAAAGTAAATAAATAGGTAAACAAAATAAAATAGAGTCATTAATACCATCCTTCTGGTACCCAAAAGACTCTAAGCAAAAGAAAGAAAAAAAGAAAGAAAGACAAAAAAAACCCATCCTATCCTGCAAATCTTATTCATTGTTATTCGGTTCACAACTAAGAAATAAACCAGTCTAGATGTCCACCAACAGATAAATGGGTAGAGAAAATGCATTATATATACACAATATATATTCAAACAAATATTTAAAAGATATTAAGCCATAAAAATATTAAATCATGGTATTTTCAAGCAAATAGATGGAACTGGAAAGTATTATGTTAAGCAAAATAAGCCAGATTCAGATGAATACCAGATATTTTCTCATGTATGAAACCTATGTTTCAATTTGTATGTATGTGTGTATTTAGATAATGAAACTAGAAAAAGAAGCATGTGAGAGGAAGAAGAGATCTTAAAGAAAAGGAAGGAGTGAAATGGAGAATAATAAAATCCATGAGACATGAAAAAGGGGCACTATTGAGGAGAAGAAGGGGATCAGCACTTGAGTGGGCCAGGGAAAAGAAAGAGGCAGGAAGGGAGGGAATGAAGAAGAATAAAGAGTTTATACAAATGCCATTATGAATCCCATTACTTTGAATGTTAGTTTTAAAAATTAATTTTGTCCTGACATTGTTTACGTGTGTTGCTGTGTGTGTATAGTGTATGTATATGTTAATATATGGGTCTGTGCATGTATACATATAGGTGTGCATGCATGTGTACGAAGGACTGAGGTCAATGATTTATTTTTTAAGGGTTCCTCACCTTATTTTTTGAGACAGCATCTCTCTCTAAACCTGGACCTCACAGAATTGGCTAAACTGGCCATCCAGTGAGCTCCATTGGCTCCCGAGCTTCCCCTGTCTCTGTCTCACCAGGTATGCGCAGAGCATGCCTTGCTTTTTATGTGTGAGCTGCAGATTCCAACTCAAGTTCTCACGCTTTTGCAGAAGACACTTGAATGGCTATCTCCCCAGCCCCAGTCAAGGCATTTAATAGAATGAAACAGCAGCTCTTCAATTCATAAAGGATATTATATCAGTATACAAAGTGATAATTCATTGGATAGTAGGTTAAAATGAAGGTCACATTCTAATTGATGCTCTTGCTGTCTATATCCGGAAAAGCTCTGAAAGGCCCATGTGCTGAAGGCTTTCTCCAAAATGTGTTATACTCAGAGATGAGAGTTTGGGGAAGCAATTGGATCATGAGGTCTCTGAACTCATGAATGGACCAATCCATTGATGCGGTCATAGTTCGATGGACTCTTGTGAAGTAATAAACCTTAGGGGTGGAGCCTATTTGAAGGAAGTGGGTCCTTGAGTTGTCCTGGGGCTGTAAGTGCTCTACCCTATTTTTTCATGGTCACTGTGAGGTGTATAGTTCTGCCTTACCCTGTCGTCCATGCTATGATTTCCAATCTGAGCATTATCTTTTTTGTAATTTTATTGATTTTTATTGAGCTCTACATTTTTCTCTGCTCCCCTCCCTGCCTCTCCCCTCCCTTTCAACCCCCTCCCCAGGTTCCCCTGCTGAGCATTGTCTTAAGAGCAATAGAGCTCTTTCAGTTTATGGACTGAAACTATTTAAACCACGAGCACAAGAATGTTTTAAGTTGTTTTTCTTGGTTATTTTATCGCAGTGACAGAAAGCCTACTAATACAGAGAAAATGTAAAAATAAATTCCAGTGTTGGGGATTTGCCTCAGTTGGTGGTATCTTTGCCCTGGCTTTGGTCCATATCAGTGCTTATACCAAGGGTGCATGCCTTATAATCCCAGCACTTGGAAAGTGGCAGCAGGAGGATTAGAAGTTCAAGGTCATCTTTGGCTGCATAGTGAGTTCAAAGCCTGCTTGGGATATATAAGACCTTATCCAAAGATAATTAAATATATACGTACATAAATTCCAGATAGATGAAAGAAATTATTTTTCTGTCCATGAATGTGGTTTTAAAAAAGTTCTACTTTTGCTAGAAGCCTATAAAATACTATAATCTATTTGGAGAGCAATTTCGCAATTACCGTGAAAAATATGAAACATGCACACTTTTGGACACAGCAGATGTGTCTGTATGAAGAGGCATGCAACAAAAGCTTTTATTGCTATACTTTCTGTGTGTGGTGCTGGAGCTTGGGCCCAGGGCCTTGACTATGGTGGACCCTGCCTATCGCTGTGTTCTACCACTGAAATAGAGTCTCCATTCACAGCATTAGGGTCAAGGTCTAAATGTTAGAAACAATTGAAATAGTCAGCAGTTGTTAAGTAATGGTCAATCTATATTCCACAGTGGCTAAAAGCAATGAAGAAGTGCTATATACAGGAACATGAGAGGATCTCTAGGGCATATTGTTAACTTAGAACAAAATAGCAAAGCAATTTTATAGCACGGACTCAAGAATGTATAGGCATATCTATACAAATGTGTATATTATTATACAACAATAATAATTTGTTATAGTATTATAACAAATTTACATATACATATATACGTAATTCCATAAGGAACAGACTGTAAACACTCACCCCAAAACAATGACAATGATTACTTCAGATAGGAGGGTAAATGGGACAATAAAGTATGAACGCAGGGTTGCTGTACTTGTGAATGGCTTGTCTCATTCCCAATGGGAAGGTATTCATTTATTACTTGTGTAATATTTTTAGACATAATAAAAATTTTAAATACTAAATAAAACTAGATAATAAGCAGAGAGAAGGCACGTGAACTGCCGTTTCTCATTAGAAGCCTTTGAATGACATTTGACTTTTAAAACTGTGAACATGCTTTAATTTGAAGAAAAAGGGTTTATAAAATACATTTGAAATATATACTTTTACTTTTTGCCTCAGAAACAAGAAGTGACAGTGTTGGCCTTCATGCCAAAGGTACATTGATAACTTCTAGAGAAATAAAAATGAAAAATAAAATAATTATAATTAAATGCTATTTTAGCTTTTACCTATAGTAAGAAAAAGATTATTGTAGCTTCATAATAAGCTATATAATAATATTCAACTAGTAATATATTTTAAAGTTATAAGTAAGGTCCTAATCTGTAAAATGTCTTAGAAAAATAAAATAAAAATTGACTTGAACTATTTTCTTCCTTGAATCCTCTGTATTTGATCCTGTAGCTGATGCACTCGGGGGTAGTTCAGTGTGATTCTATCAAGATAATTTTCTATAATGAGTGTTTATCCAGATGTGTCACCATATATCTATTTGAAACTATCTGTCAGTATGAATCTCATTTTGGGTCCATCGGATTTAGATCAGAAAGAAGAATTACTGTATGTTTGAGTTGTGAGTTTGTATATTGTTCCAGGCACAGGGACAGTGCTGTTTCTCCGTATATTTATTTACAGATCAACATATGTTTTGGGGAGTTCCTTACATGAGACTACATGGTTTTGATTTCCCTTTGAAAAATCATTTTTTTTGTGATTTATAGTATGGGAAAATAGCTAAGGATGAATTATCATATTCATTTTTATAATTCCTAAAGCAAGCTTATTCTTACCATTGAATTTTTAAATTAGGGGCTGGAGAGGTGGCTCAGCAATTAAGAGCACTGAATGCTCTTCCAGAGGACCCAGGTTCGATTCCCAGCACCCACATGGCAGCTCACAACTGTCTGTAACTCCAGTTCCAGGACTTCTGATTCCCTCACACAGGCGTACATGCAAACAAAGCACCAATGTACATAAAATAAAAATAATTAAAGTTTGAAATTTTTAAATTAATTTTTGTATTTTATTTGTATGTGTGTTTGCCTGTGTGATTTTGTGCACATGCATTTGGGAGACCATGGAGACCAGAAGAGGGCATCAGATCTCCTGAAACTGGGGTTAAAGGCCATTTTGAGCCTCCATGTAGAACGTGGGAATTGAACATATGTCCTCTGCAAGAAGACCCATTTCTCCAGCCCCATCATTAAACTTTCTTTAAATATACCAGGGGATGAGCTTTATAAAATTTCCTTTCAAGGAAAGTATCTTTGTCATCATTGTAAACCTCTTATACAAACACACCAAACAAATGAAATTAGAAATATAATACTTAAAATTGGCCAAAAACTGAAAAAATAAAAATTGTTGAACATCACTAAGGATATAAGAATTTAAACAAAAGTAGTATATAGGATTATTATATATGATACCCGAGCTCTTAAATATGAGATTCTCCTACTGCTCATTATGACAAAGTTCTGAAGTATCAACATAAAGAAAATGAAGGTTCAAAGAAGTTAAAAGGGATACCAGAGTTAGTCACAGTAGTGACTCATACCTTGTACACCAGCATTCAAGTGGCTGAAATTGGAGGATTGTGGCCGGCCTGGATTACAGACTGATTTCTAAATTAGCCTGGCCTACAGAATGAGACCCTGTCTCAGAATAAAACATAAGAAACAGGATCAGGCTCCCCGTTGGCCATGGACCTCGCCAACAATAGGCCTACCACTCTGCAAGACAACTCTAAGATACCATCTTACACCTGTCAGAATGGCTAAAATCAAAAGCAACAAGGATAGCCTTTGCTGGAGAGGTTGTGGAGTAAGGGGTACCCTCATCCATTGCTGGTGGGAGTGCAAACCTGTACAACCACTTTGGAAAGCAGTGTGGCGGTTTCTCAGGAAATTCAGGATCATCCTACCCCTGGACCCAGCAATACCACTCTTGGGAATATACACAAGACATGCCCTATCATACAAAAAGTATATGCTCAACTATGTTCATAGCAGCATTGTTTGTAATAGCCAGAACCTGGAAACAACCTAGATGCCCTTCAATGGAAGAATGGATGAAGAAAGTATGGAATATATACATGAATATATACATATTAGAGTACTATTCAGCAGTAAAAAACAATGACTTCTTGAATTTTGCATACAAATAGATGGAAATAGAAAACACTATCCTGAGTGAGGTAAGCCAGACCCAAAGAGAGGAACATGGGATGTATTCACTCATATTTGGTTTCTAGCCATAAATAAAGTACATTGAGCCTATAATTCGTGATCCTAGAGAAGCTAAATAAGAAGGTGAACTCAAAGACAAACATATAGTCATCCTTCTGGATATTAACCTTCATCAGGTGATGAAAGGAGACAGAGACAGAGACCCACATTGGAGCACCGGACTACAACCAGAAGGAACAGAAGGAGAGAGAGCACAAGCAAGGAACTCAGGACCGCGAGGGGTGCACCCACACACTGAGACAATGGGGATGTTCTATCGGAAACTCACCAAGGCCAGCTGGACTGGGTCTGAAAAAGCCTGGGATAAAACTGGACTAGCTGAACATAGCAGACAATGAGGACTGCTGAAAAGTCAAGAACAAAGGCACTGGGTTTTGATCCTACTGCACACACTGGCTTTGGGGGAGCCTAGGCTGTTTGGATATTCACCTTACTAGACCTGGAAGGAGGTGGGAGGTCCTTGGACTTCCCACAGGGCAGGGAACCTGGTCTGCTCTTCAGGCTGATGAGAGAGGGGGACTTGATTGGGGGAGGGGGAGGGATATGGGAGGCGGTGGCAGGAAAGAGACAGAAATTTTAAATAAATAAATAAATAAATAAATAACATAAGAAAAAGCTCAGCTGGCCAGTGGTGGCGCACGCCTTTAATCCCAGCACTCAGGAGGCAGAGGCAGGCAGATCTTTGTGAGTTCGAGGCCAGCCTGGTCTACAAGAGTTAGTTCCAGGACAGGCTCCAAAGCAACAGAGAAACCCTGTCTCGAAAAACCCAAAAAGAAAGAAAGAAAGAAAGAAAGAAAGAAAGAAAGAAAGAAAGAAAGAAAGAAAGAAAGAAAGAAAGAAAGAAAGAAAGAGGGAGGGAGGGAGGGAGGGAGGGAGGGAGGGAGGGAGGGAGGGAAGGAGGGAACGAAGGACGGGAGAGAGAGAAAAAAAAGAAAAGAAAAAGCTCTACAGGAAGTTACAGATCTAGAGAGTAGCCATTATTTGACCCTTGCTCATAAGCTCACAACTGCAATTTTCCCCAGCTTCATGCTCAGATAATCAGGCACGGCAGCCATGGTGAGGTCTGTGCACTCACAGCTGTCTATGGTACTCATCCACTCATCACGCCATTGCCATCTTTTATAAGTGAAATGACAAGAAGTTAATAAAAACCTTCATTGACACGCACTGCCAGGAAAGGTCGAGAGGCTTCGATTTGGCTTGTTTCAGATAGATGTAGTGGCAGCATATTCTTCATCTTGCCTATGCATGCCAATATTTGGAATTGCTTTTGCTGCAGTGCTTGTTGGCATTAAGCCGGGAGCCTATCCTGAGAAACAATCAGGAGAAAATTGCACTGTGTTTGTGCCAAGAATGAATCCTTTATATCTACCCAAAATTGCTTTCCTGGAGAGTCCAGTATCTGAGAACCTTGTTTCTCTTAGAGAAAGTCAGTTTGTATCTTTGGAGATAATGGGATCAGTTGATTATGTTTGCTTCTGTGAAGCTTAGAATCAAATCATCCGCACAGTTCTAGCAATGTTATGACATTTTCACATGAGCATCTTATTCTTAGCCCTATTATTTTGTTTTTTCTTTATTCTTGAGAATTCCATACACATACACAATAAGGTGTTATATTAATCCCCCATTTTCCTCTTACAACTTTCTTCATACACTTCAACCTATATTCCCTCCCAATGTCATGTCTTTTTTTTTGATAACCCACTAAGCCCCATTAGAATTGCCTATATGTGCATTATGTAGCACCACCCACTAAAGCAATGGCTACATCCTCAATAGCACCTTTCCCTTCAATGGCAGCATTTTTGGCTGGCTCGATCTTGTGCGGGTCTTGTGCAGAGAAGCCCGTCTGTTGTGAGTTCATGACTGGATGAGCCATGCCGTGCTCAGAAGACAATATTTCACGGCACTCCTCCTTATCCTCTGTTTCTGACATTCTGTTGTCTTCCTCTTCCACAGTGATTTCCAACCCTTGGGGTTTGTTTGCTAAACATGTCTGACTCCAGGATGAGTATGTCTCTCATTCACAACCAGTGAGCCATCTCTGAACTGACTGTTGTCCACTGCAGAAAGGTCCTTTTCTCAACAAGGATGGGGGCAGCACAGATTTACTGGTATAAATATATACATAAATATTTAAAAGGCAATTTAACAACATAACCATTTAGCAAAAGACAACTACTAGGCTCTCCTCTAGGGCCTTGCCCTTCCCAGCCATGGGCTTTTGACTGGGATTACAATGCCAGACATGAAATTTCCACCTGTGAGCCAGGTTATGGTGGTGCTTGCCTTTAATCTTAGTATTCAGGACCCAAAGGAAGGCAGATGTCTATGAGTTTGAGGCCAGCCAGGTCTACAAAATGAATTCTGGAATAGCCAGAGCTACACAGAGAAACCCTTTCTCGGAAAGAAAGAAAGAAAGAGAGAGAGAGAGAGAGAGAGAGAATAGTAAAGTATGTTTATCCTGTAAATCCTCTAAGTAGAAAAATAACTAAAATGGGGTGTCTAAATTCTATGAAGTCATAAGACAAGCAATCAGACATGGAAAGGGAGATTTTGACAAAAGAAAACAATTAACTTGGCAAAGCCCATCTTTAGCTCTTAAGGCAATAATTCAATTTACAGATAGACAACCACACTATATGACCCAGGAGTTATCAACCAGGACATCATACACTGTTTGAGAAAGACAAACAATATATAAACAAGCCAATCTTCAGTGCTTGTGGGAGAAAGCAACTTCAGGTCAGTATATCCTCAAGCCAACTTCCCACATGACTACTCAAAGAGAAGTCAGATTTGATCAGTTTGAAAAACTGCTATGTCTTACAAAACTCCAAAGAGAAAATCGTGGTGTTACAGAGTAGCATAGCAACTTAAGAAAACCTGTTTGGGGCTGGAGAGGTGGCTCAGTGGGTAAGAGTGCTGACTGCTCTTCCAGAGGTCCTGAGTTCAATTCCCAGCAACTACATGGTGGCTCACAACCATTCATAATGAGATCTGGTTCCCTCTTCTGGGCTGCAGGAATGCATGCAGGGAGGACACTGTATACATAATAAATAAATAAATCTCTTTAAAAAAAAAAGAAAGAAAGAAAAACCTGTTTAAGTGAAAGGTATTATGAAATACTGACAATCTTTCCCGACTTGTTTTGGATGAAAAGCCTGATTAGCTTTAAGCCATTAAAAATGAATTCATATTCCCTCCCTGTATTTACATCTTTCTAAACCAGCAAAAAAAAAAGTCTGACTGTACAGCCAGCTGGCTCTCTATTTGCGTTCTTGATTGGCATGATGGGGGCTGCATCACAGTTTGTCAATATCATGTATTACATGAAACCCAAGAGGAGTCTACCCAAACCTGCAGGATGTGGTAGGCAATCAAGCAGCATAAAGGAGATGAATTGTAAGCCCTTCGAGAATAGAGTCATTATGAACTTAACAAGCATCATTTGTAGCTATATCTATTTTTGCGATGTTAGTGGTACACTCATTGTTGAACTCTGAGCTGTTGTGATAGCTTCAGATTCACTAAGCTGATAAATATTTTAAAACGGCATCTGAATAATCAAAAGCATTTATCTTGATTCAGTAGTTCTCTTGATTCAATAGTCCAACTCCTGGGCAGTAGCAAAGGGGAGATACTGTCTTCTTTAGCTAAGGAAGAGGTAAAAAGAAAAATCAGCATAATTAAATGCAAAGTGGATCAATAAAATTATAGAATGTCAGAGCTGAAGAGAAGGCTGAATGTCACCATTGAATTGTTTCTACCAACATTCCACCTCAGCGCTCCTAGGAGACGGAAAAGGTATTATACATCCCAGGCAGCCTGAGACCATAGTCCTCAAGGGCCAGGGGCTTATTTGAAACATTTTTTAACTACTGTACTTGATTCTAAAATGTAGTTAACCTCTGAATCTCATTTCTTCATCTGAAAAAAATGGAGAATAAAATGTTTACTGTAAAAGTTGCACTTTCCTGTTAAATGAAGCTGTATATAAACACTGGACTTGAGAGCTGGGGCTCCAGCGAAGAGCACAGGCTCAGGATCTGAGTTCAGTTCCCAGTCCTGACTTGGGAGGCTGACAACTGCCTGTAAGTTCAGTTTCAGGGGATCCACCATGCTCTTCTGGACTCTGTAGGCACCGGTAGTCACATCACAAGGACATATCCATATACAGACAGACACGCAAACCTAAAATTAAAAATAAATATTAAAAATAACCACAAGGCACTGTATTTCAATTAAGAGTCCCCTTACAGGGCTGCAGAGATGGTTCAGCAGTTAAGATCACTGGCTGATCTCCCAGAGGATCTGAGTTCAATTCTCAGCGCCCACATGGTGGTCCACAACCATCTGTAACTCTAGTCCCAGGAAATCTGACACCCTCTTCCTGCATTTGCAGGTACTAGGCACATGGGGATGGACAGACATATATTTAGGCAAAGTACCTATAGGCATAAAATCAAATTCTAAAATTTTGAAATAGTCATTTTACAATAAAGAAAAGCTAATTGTATTTTATACATAAGAAGAACAACCAATGTAGGGTCTAGAGACTGAGTAAAGGTTCTAATGAGAAGGCAAGGTCCTGAAGTTGGCGTCTCATAACAAAGTTATACCTAGGATTGTCATGTCACTGTCCAAGGAACTGACGCTACAGCAAATGTTTCCCTCACAATGCATTTGAAACCATAAGCTAAACATAGGGGCCTTCTACATCAGCAATTTTATTGGATATTAAGAAAAAATAATAATTTTCAAAATAAGTACACATATAGAATAGGATATGTTTTAGCTTGGTTTGGTTTTTGTTTTTTGAAAAAGGTTTTTTTTTCTGTGTAACAGCCCTGGCTGTCCTGAAACTCACTCTGTAGACCAGGCCGGCCTGGAACTTACAGAGATCCTTTTAGCTCTGCCTCCCGAGTGCTGGGATTAAAGATGTTCAGCACCACACCAGCCATGCTAGGATACGTGTTTTTCCATGACCCTTTGAAGGAAAACATGAGACCTCTAGTAGATGCCTTCTCCCTTGGAGCTTGAGTTTCCACTGCTCCACTGTTTGAGATGCTTCATTTGCAAGGTAGGAAGTGCAAGAAGATGGTTCTGAACCCCATTATTGCTCATTCCTTTGTTGAGGGCTCATCCAGAGGAGCCTCACCTATAAAAACACTGAAGCACAGATCTGGTCTTTCTTATTTGAGATGTCCTTTCAGCTACTTATCCAGTGTTTTGAATGCAGGAGAATGGTTAGATCATGGGTGGTGGAGGGCAAGGATGGGAAAATGGACCTATACATGATATCACTTTGGGCATCTAAAATATCAGTCACTCAAACTGCGGCTAAGTAGAGAAGTTCTGATCTGGACCTGAGGACAGTTCTCCTGGGCATCTCAGGACAGGTGCCAAAATGGCTATGGATCCCCTCCAAAGTCTCTCCAAAGCAGAACATGCTAATGACATCAGGTGTGACAGATACTGTGTTAGAAGCATCGCATGGCAGAGAAGAGATTGCTTTTCATGGTGATGAAATCAGCTTGCTCATCATCAATATGAGTCTCACCAGGGGCCAGAAATCATTGACAAGACTGCCACTCTATAGAAGGCAAGAGCCCAAGCCAGGGTTCTCACTACAGACTGGCGTGCAGCGACTCGTTAATTACCCAGTTCCAGAAGTGGGATAAATCCCTTTGTCTTTCTGGATGACAACCTCCCTTTCAAAGCATTTTGTTCTTCACTCCTTAGCAACCCAGCTACTGTGTTCTGACATGGCCATTTCCTCACCAGACAATGGAAATGGAAAGAAAAGGGAGGGAAAAAAAGAAAGCAAGAAAAAAGAAGCTGCTATTCTGGCAGCCAAGGGATCTCACTGCAGTTGAGGTGTGGCTAGCCAAGTTTCTTAATCAATTAATTTGAGGAATAATTGAACTGGCTGGAAACAAACACAGGCTGCACATCTCTCATGTGAGTGTTTCTCACTCTGTATGTCTTCTCACATCGGGAGAGCATTTTCCTGTCTTTGGAGAGCAAATCAAAGGACAATCTTGTAAACGTACCCAGGGTTGACTTTATAGACTTCCCTTGGCAAGAAGACTGTGTTTGGATGCGATTACATAGCTCTCTGATGTCATCCCTACAAAGGAAAATACACGAGATGGCAGTCACAAAAGAACAAAATTGAAGGAAAAGCCGAGAAAGATGGCATTTTGAGACAGTGAAGGTTCTTTTTTTTTTTTTCCAGAGTCAACAACTGCAAAACCATGCTTGATATTGTAAAACACTCATCAGGATGTGCTGTATACAAGCATTTCCCCTCTTAGAGAAAAATGAGTTTCACACCTCCAAGAGAGGAAGTGACAAAACACCCCAGGCGTGAGATGAAATCTGAAATGATACAGAACAGAAAGGAAAACACTCATCTTTGGGAAAGTCAGGGAAGAGGTAGACGAGAAGAGGCCAAGGTTGAGGCACAAGAATGGGGAGCTTGTGAGGGGGCAGCGGTAATGTCAAACAGACACGAAGACTTAAAAGTTGGGTTCATGTTTTTAAATTGGATTTTAGAATGGATAGGGAGCTAAAGGACAAAACAGAATACAAAAGTAATCGAGTCCTGAAACATTCTGAGTCCTGCATTTAAAGCAACAGGGTTACACGCTGTGTATCGCTAAGTTCCCTCCTGCTACCTGAGTGAGGTGATCGGCATTTAACATTCCTTTCTGTATGTGCACGGACTTCCTTCACAAAAAGGATAACTATGGCATATCTGAGGTCAGCTGTAGATTCTGCTACTCTTTGCATTTTTACATCTAAAATGTTGTGGCTTGCACATAATTAAAAAAAGGGGGAGGGAGCAAAGCCACTGCATTTGCTTCTTCCTGGTGCATGCAAAGTACCACAAACTTCAGCAGCTTTTCCTAATATCCATGTGTTAGTTTATATTCTTCATAGGTCACTGGTCCACGTGTAGTTAGGTGAATTGCTTAGCTGTGGCCTCACAAGGATGAAGTCAAAACGTCAATGGGCACTGTGATCTCATGGAAGTTTTAAAATTGCCTTCTAAGTCAATTGCATGTTGGAGAATCTGGTTCCCGTCCTTGTTAGGGATTCTACAACTGTGATAAAACACCATGACTGAAAACAATTTGGGAAGAAGGGGTTTATTTCACCTTTCAACTGCCAGGTCATATTCCATCACTGAGTGGGTTTGTCAGGGCAGGAACTGAGACGGAAGTCATGGTGGGGTGCTGCTTAGTGGCCTGCTCCTGAAGTCATGCTCAGTTTGCTTTTTTATAGAGCCTGCCCAGGGTTTGCACCCCTTAAAATGGCCTGGGCCCTTCTACATCAAACATTAATCAAGGAAATGCCCTGGAGACTTGTCTCCAGGCAATCTGATGGAGGCATTTCTCAAATAAGGTTTGACTTGCCAGATCACTCAAGCTTGTGCCAAGTCAACAAAAAAGAAAACCAGCAACAACAACAAAACAAAACAGGATGGTTCACTATGGTTGTAGAACTGAGGCCCTCTGCTCCTACAGGCTGCCTACAATTCCCTATCTTCACAGTACGGCAGTTTGCTGCCTAAAACAGGAAGGAAGCTCCACCAGGCATGATGGCACACACCTGTAATGCCAGCACTCACTTGGGAGGTGGAGACAGGAGGATCAGAAGTTCCAGGGCCATTGTCTGCTACACAGTGAGTTAGATCTAAGACAAGTCTGCAAGGATGTTTCTGAAAAAAAAAAAGTAACTGGGGAAAGAAGACCTACCCTGTATGTGGGTGGTGCCATCTTATGGACTGTGGTTCTAGCCTCAATAAATGGTGAGTCTCTAATTTCAGCTTCTGAACTTCAGAACTTTAGAATTGTGTTGGGATAGAAACTGTGCACTAAAACCAGATCAGCTGATTGCCTATAGTTATGGTAAGGATGAAAGAAATACCATAGAAAGCTTCGAATGCACTGCTTGCAAATTGTTTCTATTGGTTAGCAGTCCTATGGTTCTCATCGTGGGTGTTATATGGAGACACTGCCTGGTAAATTAGAGGAGCAACTAATTAGGAAAGAGTCCACGTTGGAGCGACCCTGGGAAGAGGGTAAATGATGAGAAAGATGGCTTAATGTAAAAGGGGAGTCATCTGTCTTCTTAACTGATTACATAATGTATGGCCAGCATCCTGATTCCCTGCTATAAAAAAAATAAAATTAAAAATTGTCTCCATTTAATGATAGAGTGTTGGGATACGCAAGTCATTAGCATCATAGTTTGAATGGTTTGTTCTTATCCTGGGGAGTTTTTAAAACTCCTCAAACATTTCTCAGCTGCCTTTTACCAAGATGGAAGGAAGCATTTTAAACAATAAACAGTGAAAAGAAAAGAGAAAGAGCGAATCCCACTTCCACATTGGTTTGTCCCCACTTTCCTAAATTCCTTGCTTTTAATGGCAGCTCTGTCTGGTCACTTTAATGCACTTCTTTTGGAGAAATATATGATGAAATGTTCCAAGTCCCCCATGGTGAGCTCCCTTGCTGGGCAAGATGCTTAAGTTCACTTGAGGCCATAGCTCTTTGTGTCTCATTTATATGACAGATACTGCAGGGCCTTCTTAAAAGTGATAGAGGATATCAACTCTCCATCAAAGGCAGATAACTAAAGAAGTGAAAAAAGGAGTGGCTCTTACATTTGTTCTCTGAGTCACTTTGCTTTCTTCATGGACTCATACCCCCCAAATGAGTATCTGAAATCACAGGAGTAAGCATAAGAATCCTAAAGCATATTGGGAGGTATGTTACCAATGCTCGTCATATAAGGGAAGGGCCAAGAAGGAGTAGGAAAGGATAACCTCTCTTTGAGAAATCCAGAGAAAGTCCCTGTGATGGTTTGAGAACGATATAAGCCCCAGAGGCTCATTTCTTTGAATGCGTATTCCCTGGGTGATGACCCTATGTTAGGAGGCTGGAAAGCTTTTTTGAAGTTAAAATAGAATTTCATTGTTTTGTCCCTCCACTTTTCTCCTGACAATCCCTCCCATGTGCCAAACCTTGCTCTATTTCAAATTCATGACCTCTATTTATTTGTTGATATATACATATATAGAATTGTGCATATTGCTGCGGGAGCATATTCTGTTCCTTCAGCCAATAGCTTTTAAGATACATGGTCTCTTTTGCTTTAAAAAGCAGAGGTAGCCATGTGCTCGCTCTCTTGCTTCCCGGTGCTAGACTCTGTTCCTGTTTCCTCAGAGGGCTGTTGTCTAGGACAGTGATCTGTAAGTTTTCCCCTTAAATAAATAACTCTGTCATTATTCATAATTCTAAACTTATACCTTCAGTGTATGTGTATGTCCATCCTGAGGATAGAAATAAAACCTGGTAGTCTGTATAATTTTGCTTGTATATATATTATTTCAGGGATGACACCTGGTATTTGATAACCAATTGGGGGATAGGTTCCTTCTCAGGGAAGACAATTTCTCTAACTCTCAGCATTCCATACTGGTCTTTAGTTGTTGATCTAAATTGGGCTTCCCATGATATTTTTCCCTTTCCATGTTAGCATGTTTACTGTTCTAGTACTTGTTTAGGTCTTGATTAGGCAGCCATATTCGATGAGATTTCATGGGGGTAGCTTCTCTGACAATTCTAGGAAACAAAATCTCACAGCAAACTTTCTGTTCTCCTGACCTTTGCCATCATTCTACCCTCTCTTGAGCTATGATCTCTGACGGCTGGGTACAGGAGCTGTATTACAGATGTATCACCTGAGGCTGGCCATCACATAGCCACTTGTTCTCCTCATTTTGATTGGTTGTCGTGGTTTTCTGTAATGGTTTTCATCTGTTTCAGGGGGTGGTTTACACATATTTCTTTAATAGCACATTGTTGTTTCAATTCAGGTTGCATGTTCCTCCTACAAAGCCTGTAATAATTCCATTCTTTAAGCCATGCAACCATATGAGCACCACATATTTCTGATATATGTTCACAATGTCCATGTGGGTTTTCTGTGGTTCCTACTACTGAAATAATGACTGCATTAGGCTTTTTCCCAAAGAGTTTGAGTACTCCTAATATATTATCAGGCAACTTTTAGATTTTTTTTTTCATACAATGTACTTTGGTCATATTATTTCCCTTCTCTCAACTCTTCCCAGATACCCACCCCACTCCTGCTTCCCTACCCAATCCTGTGTTCTTTCTCTATATACAGATCAATGTTTCTTTGATGGGGAGAGGGTGTGAGGCTGTGGGACTTTTAAGAGTAGGTTGTAGCTGGAGGAATTAGAGCACTAGAAATGGGCCTGTAAAAGCTATAGCTAGCCCCTGGTTTCTGTTTCTCTATTTCCTAGTCCATCATAATGTGAACATCCTTTGACAAATGCTCCAGCTTCCATGAACTAGTTCCTCTACCAAGCCTTCCCCACTATGACGAACTGTAAGCCAAAAGAAATCCTTTTCCTCCCTTATGTTGCTTTTGTCAAGCTTTGTGGTCACAGTGATAGAAAAGTACCTAATACTTAAAAGTCCCTAAGAAATGAAATGAACCTGAGCCACCTAGTGAATGATGAAACTCTTTAATTTAACGCAGAAAGTTGGTGCTATTCCTCTCATCTTCTCACGGAGATATTTCTGTGCTGCAACAGTCTATCGTGAAGATCATTGTTTCTCACGCTCATTTAGGTTTCTCAGAAACTAAATCCTGTGATTTCCATTACAAACATGAAGGCATAGTCATATAGCAGAGGGAAAGCCTTCTCCATGTATTTTCTGGGTTTGCAATTTTCAGAAGAAAAGAACCAATGGTTGTCAGCATTTTTCTACATCAAAACATCTGCTGAGAATTTTACAGCATTTGTAGCTGCAAGAGTCTTTCTCCCTCTGTATTTCACATTTTGTGTTATTGTCCCCAAAGTCAGGAATCTTTCTAATTAGATAACCTGTATCTTTCCACATCACTTGAAATAAATGTCTTTATTTTTATCCTGAAGAACAGAGCAGTACACAGCCCCCTTTCTACCTTTCATGATGTGCTACTATTACTATGCTGGAGCCTTTTGAAAATCAGTATGGTTACTTTGGGGAGGAGTTGGAAATCCCCCAGGTTACCCACAGCTCATCGTTTACCTTCCTAGCTGAAGGAGGGGTGGCTAGTGTGGTGGCGAGTATGTGCATGGATGAACAAGTGCCTTAAAGGAATAGCGTGACACATACATGCAACTTCAGCAACATGCGGGAGATCAAGGCAGAAAAATCATGAGTTTGAGGCCAACCTGGGCTACATAGTGAGAATTTTTGCCTAAAATAATAAAACAAAACAAAAATTAATGTATCCTTATAGACAGTAACAAAAACTTGAGGCTTAAAAATGTACCTTATGTACACGGTGAGAGGAAGATTTTTATAGAAGGTTATTTCTAGCATCTTTACCCAAGTTTGTGAAAATAAATATTCATAAAATATCTGTGTTTACTCTGAGTATTCTTTTCATTTATACTCTGTTCTATTTTGTAGATATCTATCTTTAAACCTATCTCTACAATGACCTCCACAGAAGCTAATTTCTAGAACAAGATTTACTTTCTTTGACTTACTTATTTTTTTTTGCGTGACAAGTAAATAATAATTTTGGAGTCAGGTACTCGTTTTCTAATGTAGCTTAGGCTGGTCTTGAAGTCACAGTGCAACCCAGGCAGGACTTGAACTCATGGCAATCCTTCTGGCTTTGCCTCTCAAGTGTCCCAGTTACAGGCACGTTCTACCATATTGGAAATGTTGGCTTTCAAGATGTAAGGAAAGCAGGAAACCCTGGCTCCATTTGTTGTTGTTTTTGTCTTGTTTTGTAAGTGTTGTTACAAAAAAAATGGCTTTACACATGCCAGGAAATGATTTTTCCATTAAGTCATACTGCTATCTCAAGGCATTGAATCAGGCCATCTATTAAAAAATCCATTATCTTCTGACATGAAGAATCAGTTCAGCATATACCTTCCCCCCCCCCTTTGGTTTTTCGAGACAGGGTTCCCCAGTAGCTATGGAGCCAGTCCTGGAGCTAGCTCTGTAGACCTGGCTGGCCTTGAACTCACAGAGATCCTCCTGTCCTGCCTCCTGAGTGCTGGGATTAAAAGCATGTGCCACCACTGCCCTGTTCAGCATATACCTTCACATTAAGGAAAGAAATGAGAACATGGCTCCACATATCAACATAGAATCTATGTGTTGTTCCTTTTGCTATAATGATTACTCTTGTTGAAATGAAATTACACTGGGCTCATTGTATGTGGATATAGAATCTGCAATACAAATTGTTTTTGCTAGCTGGGTGGGGTGGCACATGCCTTTCGTCCCAGAACTCAGAGGCAGAGTAAGCTAGATATCAATAAAGTTAGTCTGGTCTACAGGTAGGGAGTTCCAGGTCAGCTAAGGCTACATAATAAGACCCTGTCTCAAAAAAAAAAAAAAAACAACAACAACAAAACAGTATTTTTACTAGTGTATTCTTTAGTTGTAAAAAGAAAACTTGAACCTAAGTAGCACATGCCTATAATGCCAGCACTCGAGAAACAGAGGCAGGAGGATTGCTCAAGTAAAATGCTAGCCATAGTAAGCTCCAGACCATCCAGGGCCACACTGTAAAACTGTGTCCAGAATAATGATGATGATGGTGATGATGATGATGGTGATGATGATGATGATGATATTAAGGATAGCAGAAGAAGGGAGAGGGGGAAGTAAGAAGGGAGGAAGAAAAGAAGAAACAATAGAAGAAAGGAAGAAAGGGAAATAGAAAAAGGAAACTTTAGTTCTTTAGTTACTGTCATCTACTTCCTTGGGAAGAATGGAATATATATTCAAAAGATCAGCAGGAGTCATCTCAACAGTATGTATCGCTATGCTGATAGGGAGCCTCATAAAGCTCTCTCCAAGGAAAAGAAAAGAGTCAAAACAGACCCATGTACGCATGCACAAAAGAGAAAAGAAAGAAAACCAGATTTTTAAGAAATAATGGGGACACTTAGGTATTCACTTAAGAAAATACTTTGTAGATGAATATCTCATACTATATGCAAAAAATCAATTCCAATTCCAGATGCTATAAATAACTAAATGTTAACATAAATCAATAAATATAAAGGATACTAAAAGACTTAGTGGTAATATAACTTCATTCCATTTTGGAAATAAATTTGACTATATTTATGTATATTCTCCATAGACTTTCTTTTTGCAGTGATGCCATTGAAATAAATGTTCCAAGTGTGCTAAGCAAGTACTATGATTGCGTCACACCCCCAGGCTAGGATACATGATGCTATCTTAAGCATGTATGCCTGTTACCTAACAATCAAACCCCTTCATAGATTCCCTAGGGAGCTACTGATTCACATGTGCATAAAGGAAATTACCCAAGGTGCTCACATCAATACTGCTCACGAAACTAACCATACTGAGGGCCTGGAGAGGTGGCTGAGCAATTAAAAACACATACTGCTCTTTCGGTTCCCAGCGCTCACATTGGTCAGCACTCAGCTGATGGAGGAGGGACATCTTTCTATCTGTTGTTTCATTGGTTAAATAAAAAACTGCCTTGGCCCTTTAATAGGACAGAAAATTAGGTAGGCAGAGTAAACAGAACAGAATGCTGGGAGAAAGAAGCTGAGTCAGACAGTCGCCATGTTTCTCCCACTCCAGACAGACGCAGGTTAAGATCTTTCCTGGTAAGCGCACCTTGTGATGTTACAGGGATATTAGAAATGGGTTAGATCGATATGTAAGAGCTAGCCAATAAGAGGCTGGAACTAATGGGCCAGGCAGTGTTTAAAAGTATACAGTTTCCATGTAATTATTTCGGGTATAAAGCTAGCCGTGCGGGCGGCTGAGTGGCGGGAAAGTAGCCCGCTGCTCCTATTTCAACACTCAGCCACCTGTAATTCTAGGTCCAGGGACTCCCACACCCTCTGCTGGCTTCTGTGGGCAGTTACACACACATAGCACATACTCACACAGACAGAAACACATATGCCAAAATAAAAATAAATTTTAATTACTATTTTAATTGTTTGTGTTTCTATATGTGTCTTATGTGGGGGCGGGGTATGTGCATAGGAGTGGATGTCTGAGGAGGTCAGAGGATTTAGATCTGCAGGCACGAGAGTTATGGGTGGTTATTAGCTGCCTTGGCATGTGTGCTGGGAACTAAGTTCATATCATCTGCAAGAACAGTATGTGTTCTTCATTGCTGAGCCATCCTCCAGCCCCAAAACATAGCCTTTTTCAAAAATTAGTAAATACACTGAAATATTCTAAATATCTATTGGTGGAGAGCAAGCAGTACAATTAACAGTTGAACATCCACACAGTAGAAGACTGTACAAAAAAACAGCAGCTTGAATATAACAAATTCAAATTTTAAAGACGGGGCGGGGAGTTGACCCAGCAGTTAAAAGCAGGAGTTATTCTTGCAGAGGCCCCAGGTTCAATTACTAGCTCCTACATTGCAGCTCACAAGCAACTATAACTCCAGTTTCAGGGGATCCAAAACCCTCTTCTGATCTCAAGGGCACCAAACACACTCTTGGTGTACAGACATGCAGACAGACAAAATACCCACACACATAAAAATAAAATACATCTTTTTTTTTAATGGAAGAAGACGACAGACGGCTGAAGAGAGGACTCAGTAGTTAAGAACAAGTACTGCTCTTGCAGAGGACCTGAGTTCTGTTGGCAACTCACAACTGCCTATGACTCCATCTCCCAGAGGCTCTGGCTTGCTCACACATATATATCCCACATATGCAGGCATACAGAACTAAAAATAGAAATATTTTTTTTTAAATTTAAAATCATGTCTGCAGAAATGGCTCAGAGGTTGAGCATTGTCAGAGGTCCTGAGTTCAATTCCCAGCAACTACATGGTGGCTCACAACCATCTATAATGAGATTTGATGCCCTCTTCTGGTGTGCAGGCAAGCATTCAGATAGAATACTGTATACATAATAAATAAAATAAATCTTTAAAAAGTAGCATTAAAGATATCTAAGATATAATAGATGATAAAAGATAATCACTGAATAACGTATAGAAGATGTTTTCTTTTATTGATGGAAAAGGGCATTATGTAAATCCATAGGTACATTAGTAAATACAGAGAAAATGTCTGAAGGAGACATGATAATGTGTAATTATGAATGTGCTTCAAAACGATTGGAGACAATGTACGTAAATGGGAAGGTGTTATTGCAAGTATTTACAGTGATGATATTTCAGTTTGTTTTGCACTTTTAGAGCACATACTTTAGGACTATCACAGCTACGAGATTAGAGACATCTTCCCCCACCCCATTCTGAAGTTCAGAATTTCTGAATGAAGAAGAAAAACCCTTTGGAGAGGTGAAGGCTTGACTTCCTTTTTCATAATGAAACTCAGTAACAGTTTCTGCATGGTAATGAGCATCCCTTATTATACCTGCCCCCTTGCCAGGGCAAAGGGTGACATGTAGCTGAATGGTACAGTCCTCCATCCCCAGCATTTTTATACAAATATTCCAGCTGCCATTTTATTTTCTTTCATTTGGAGACCAGGTCTCATCATGGAGCTCTGACTAGCCTGGAACTCACTCTCTAGATCAAGCTGTCCTTTAACTCACAGCAATCCACCTGCCTCTGCCTCCAAAATCCTGGGATTAAAGACATGCACCAAGTCTGGTAGCTCACACGTTTTGTCTCAGTACTTGGGAAGCAGAGGCAGGCAGAACTCTGAGTTAGAGGCCAGCCTGGTCTACAGAGTGAGTTCCAGGAAAGCCTGGGATACACAGAGAAACACTGTCTTGAACAAACAAACAAACAAACAAATGTGTTCAGAACAGCCTTCTTGAGTTTTGAGTTTGGGGGAGTTTTTTGAGGGAGAGTCTTTTATGTATTTTTTCTACGTACTTCGGGCTGCCTGAAACCGTATGTGCACCAGACCAACCACAAACTTACATTGACCGTTATACCTCTGCCTTCCAAATACTGGGATTACAGTCACGTGCCACCATGCCTGGCTAGATTGGCACTTTGATTCAAGCAGATACTATTATATGATATAAATATGTCACCTCCTGGAGAGTAAGGTCCATGAGGGCAAACAACTGTTTTCGACAACTTGATGTGCCAAGCGTGGTACCTGGATGTGTATGCTAAAACTTAGTTCTTACCAGCATCATTTTTCCATCACTTTCTCCCAAAGGAATCTCATTCGACCTTTATTCAGTAGGTTTCTATAATGTCTTTTCTGTTTGCCTGGTACCATGTGTTAAATATTTACTATATAAATGTTGAATGGATAATTTTTAAAGCTATATTACCTACATATGTACTAATATTTACTGAAAAAAAGAAGACCATGAATTTGAAAAAAGAGCAAGGAGTGGTATATAAGAGGGTTTGGAGGGAGAAAGGGAAGGGAAAATGAAGTAATTGTAATCTCAAAAAAAGACATTTTTTAAAACTCTTTATTCCCATCAATGAAGAGAACAGCGTTAAAGTGGACAGTGTGTAATAAGCTTACCTCTCTGACCAAAAGGAAAGAAACAGACAAGTGGAGACAGCCCAATCAGTCACTGTGGGAAAATATATAGTTCGGATTGTCCCACAAGGCAGGGCTCTGGCCCCAGACAGACCCTTTCCATCAGTTCATTGCTGATAGCATGAACAGAGTGGTACGCACTCCTTCATATGTGCATTCAGTGGACAATTTACTAAACAACTTCTCTGGCCAGGTGTCTTAATCTCTGTCCCCAAGGAGAGAAAGCAGATGGCTAGGAGATGGGATGTGAGAAATGCGGTGGCTTTTAAGAAAATGTCATGCTGGTTGCTGCTTTTTCTGAGCTCAGAGGGAGCAGATGATGGCATCTGTGGGAGTGTGTTATTCTGTACTTTTAAATCACCATCGTACCTAGGAGGCCTTCAGTAACTGGCATTAGTATTGAACTGACAATCTTTTCTTCTTTTCTTTTCTTTTTCTTTTGTTTTTTGTTTGTTTGGTTTTCAAGAAGAGGTTTCTCTGTGTAGCCCAGGCTATCCTGGAACTTGTCCTGTAGATCAGACTGACCTTGAATTCAGAGATCCACCTGTTTCTGCCTCTCCAGTACTGGAATTAAAGGTGTACAGCACCATGCCTGGCTGAACCAACCGTCTTAAAATCTTTTAATCTAGATAAGATGGACCTTGGAAAAAGGAAGACAGCAAGGTAATTGCCTCCGTAGTAAAGTCAAACACGTCCCACTGGAAAGGAGACTCGGAGTTACAACTCAAAGGGAAAAACGAAGGACCTCTCAATTTAATGTGGGGATTGGGAAGTGCTTTTCAAAGACCATGGCATTTCAAAACGGGTCTGAGAAGGTGACAAGTGTTCGAAGTAAATGGCCAGGGGTGTGGCTGTGCACCTCTTGGCCCAGAAACACAAAAGTAGTCCTGTGCCAGACACAGAATGGAATCCGTTAGCGTGATAAAGAAAAGCTAAGAGGCTATGTAAGGTACGTATGTCTCTGTAACAGTAAGCACACATGTTGGCAGAGAAGAAATGGATCATCATGAATCAATTGCTTTATCCAGACTCAGGCAAAGAAATTATTTTAAAAAATTGGAGTTGAGTATCGGGATAAGATCATTTTACTGGAAAGATGGTTTTGATTGTGAGACAATCTCCTATGTAAAAGAAAAGAATCTTTTGCTCGTACATTCCATTAGCAAGAAGATGTCTTGGATACATTCGAATCTTTTGATTGCCTGATTGAATAAAAAGTCTTAAAACGAGAATGAAGAACAGACATTCCCTTGGAAATTGTTCTCAGCAGTCTAGATAGTATTTGGTACAGGAACCCGAATCAAAAGCCTGCTGACCAATGGGACCTTTATGATCTACTCTCTCACCCACTAACGGCTTCCTGGGTGTGCATTGCCCAATGAGATTTTGGGCTCCCTAAGGGCAGGAACCGGGCCATCTGTTCTTCTCTGAGTTCAGCATGATCCTAAGCACATCCCCCTGAGTCTGTCCCCACTCAGTCACTTCTTCGAAGCATGGAAGCCTTCATGACAAGGTGATAAGCATGAGGGACAGCAGGAGCCACTCTTGTTCATTTGCAATTATCTTCTGAGCTGCTGATTTCAGCCCATGGGTTTCTACTTGCCAGGAGGCAGAGAGGAGCATCAGCTCTCGGCTCCTCTGCAGTTTGCAGCAACAGGTTTTCCTCTAGAGCCTGGAGAAGGCTTTGTGCAAATTCCACCATAGTTGAATCAGACTCTAAAACAGAGAGGCCTTGCTTTCTCAAGTTAGGGATGGGGTGAGCACTACAAAAGGCTTTCCTATAACCCTGAAGCCACCCAAGTTCTGGTTTTGGTGTGTTTCTAGCCTATGAACAATACCCTGTAAACCAAATCTGGAAGGGTGCTCTCCTGAGCTACAGCCTATGCCAGAGGTGTTGGGAGAACCCATGAGGGTTCCTGGAGAGGCCAGCCTTGGAATTAATTGAAGAATCAAGAATGTGAGTTGGAGGAGCGCAGCACAACAGAGCTTGTCAGTTGGGAGAAACCATCGTTTGGCCCCCTCCCCCTTCTTTTCCTGGAGGTTGGCTATCCTTGTAATTAACTGTGGAGCGGGGTCTCATGGGAGCTTGCTAAGAATGCAGAATCACAGGCTCCCTCTTTAGCAAAATCCCCAGGAATTCATATGCACAGTAAAGTTTGACAGTTGCTGGCCTAAGCCCTCTGGGCCTGTTAAATGTTCTAGTTAAATGGGGTTGAGGACATTGGCTGATCTGTGCAGTTGCCATGGATAGCAAATGAGATAATCTGGCGCAGTGGTGTGGGGACCATTTGCTAAAATTTTCAGGACTTTTGCAAGCCAGTTGTTGCACTTTTGGTAGCATGAAATTGGATTTCGGCGAGAATGTTTACACCACAAACATCTGCAAACCGCACACACCAGAGGTTCTCATTTGATTTGCAGAGATTCAGTTTACCTGCTTTGCACTGGGAGAGCCTTTTACATGCGATTTGTAAAGACCCCTGAGCTGGGAAATCTGCCATGCCCAGTCCAGAAAGGACACTTGCCGGTCTGGACGTTGTTGGGGCGCGAGGTGGCACCCGGATACCCAAACAGAAGGGGTAACCATATGAGAAAGCCAAGCTTCCAGAATGGACCGGAGTCCGTAATCAGCAGCTGGAGCTCATTACCGTGTTGCTTACAGTGAGCAGCAGCTCAAAGGCCTTGTTCTATTCCACTGCAGAAGGTCAGCACTTCGGCAGCAAAGGAAGCCAGGCCCAGCACAGGGCCACTGGGCCCCAACGGAGGGAACCTTTGAAAACAAGTTTTTAAATCATTAAGGAAATGAAAATGAAAAACAAATCCCGAGAGAGGGGCGAACCTGCCTACTAGTTGGCTTACTTAAGGCAGTCTGCCGGTTAATGGGACGTAAAGATCACACCGAAAAGGAAGAAAGCCCTGTAGCCTGCAAGCTCTCCGGTTCACACGGGGCGAAGATGAACCACTGAGCTGCGGAACATTTGTGTCCTCAGACATCTTTGCGAGGGGTTGATCTGCCTCTCCGAGGTACTGTAAGCATTTTGTGAGCCGGAGGTTGCTATGGTGGCTGCCTTTGTGTTGAATAACAAAGTGCTATATAAACTTGGGCAAATCTGCATAAATTATGTCTGGCCTATGGCTCTCGTTTACACACCCTGATCAGTAATTGAAGAAACATGTTCAAGCCCAGAGCACTGAGCATGGGCGTGTGTTCCACCCCTGGAGGAGTTTCCCAGGTTAGCATCGTGCAGGGGCTCTTTCTTTTCTCCAGCTGAACACCTAATGACTGGCAGCACACCTTTCCTGCCCTCACTTGGTGAGCCTTTCAGGACAAGCGCTATGAGGAGGGACTCTCGGTGGTTTTCAGATAATAGAAATCGCAGCCAAGTGAGTGAGCGTGTTTCCATTTTGATGCACGGAAATGCAATCCTCTGCTTTTTTTTCCCCCTATGCATTCAGTCCATATTTGTAACTAAATGGTGCTTTTATATAAAATAAAAGCCCTGACCCTTAGCACTGTGCCATTGCTGCCTTTAATCTCTCCCTCTCGGAGCCACAACATTCCAGGAACTCCAGAATCGCATTATCAGAGCTTCGCTGCCTTTGCTAAAGGAGAACATATTGCAGTACTCTGGAAATAATGAAGTATTGTCAGTCCCAAGCCCCTCCCCGCCTCCATGCCCTCTTCCCTCCCGTTTGGGCAGTAGTTTTCATAAAGAAATAGGCAGTCGAGTTGTCTGTCTGTAGACAGTCCGCTGTCTTAACAAAGGGCATTGAAAAGCACCACGAGTGTGTTTCATATCCCCTGAGCTCAGGCACTTCAGTGGATGGCCAGCGGATGACATTTTCCCAGAAGCAGTGGGGCTCCATTTCATTTTCTGCAGAGCAGCTCTGTTAGTCTGCACTCTTTCTTGATGGCCGAGACAACACCTAAACCATGCACCTTTTACTCCCTTCTGGAAGGGCAGCCAATCCACCGGCACACACAGGCACCATCCAGCTGCGAAAGCGACTCTCATCTGAGGGGCGAGCGCAGTGTGGCCATGAGTCATGAGCGCTTACAAATGGCAAAACCAGGTGTCAGGGGCTCCGAATGATATTAAAGGAGCTCCCTACTGGCGCTGGGATTGAGGGAGCTAGAACTTCAGCCCTGTACCAACTGCAGCAGGGAAAGGCATGGGAGCGGCTCTGATTTTTGTCTTGCATTCTTTCAGCCGGCCAACTTTTACAGAGGGTAGCCACATGATCTGAGCCTGGGATTTCACTTGGCCCTGAGCCACCAGCCCTAACACATGTCTAAGGACTCACAGCTGCCTCGGCCGTGGGTTCCCAGCATCTCGACTGCAGATGTGGGCTTGGTGAGCTGTGTCATGTCTGCCTCACCAGCTTCTGTGAGAGAGGAAGAAAAGAACGCACGGGTTCGAGCTCCAAGTGCCCACCCACTGGTGGAGGAGGATCCAGAAAGTCAGATGAAATCTCAAACTACGGAACATCAGACATGTTCTCCATAGCAGCAGGCTATGGTAGAACCCAGTTGGTACCAATCCTAAGTTGGTACCCGCCAAACCATGGGTAAAATTAGCTTGGCTGAGAAACTGATCACGGCCCTTTTCTAGACAAGATTTCGGAAGTGCCTCACCCATTTCTTTGCCTATGAAATGATATTAATTAATTACAAGTTACTAATGCTAACCAAATGGTAATGACAAATGAGCCCTGGGGCTTACCTGAAATCCATCTACAGACTGGCATCTAAGTGTAGTCTCCAGTATGTAGGACAGAGAGCTCAGTCTCACGTGTCACAAGCACGACAGGCCACTTTTGCTTTGTGGAACTTAGTATTCCCTCTGTCTCCGGGGAGGAAGTTGGATTCGATGATATTCAAGGGCACTTTGACTTACAATGTTAAGTCCTTCTGCTGGACATGTAGGCTCTATAACTTGATGGCCCAGGAAGGTTATCGCAGGGTTCTCTCTTTCTGCTGTATGCTCTCCTTAGATTCGTTCATCGCAGAAGAAGGGTGTCAGCAGCACACTGGGCCAGCAAGAAATCATGAGCTCAGCCCACACAGCAAGAATATTCACCAGTGTGGCGTTTGCCCAGTAAACCCATTTCCAGACACATGTGCACAGCACCTAAGACAGAAAGAAATCAATCAGAAAACACACAAAGTTTGTGGGTGGTCTTTTCTTGGGAAGTTCAAAACTGTTGACAGTTTAAACTCACAAGCTCTATCCACACTCTCAGACGTTGAAAGACACAGGGACCCCTTTAATTCCAGGCCCTTTCTGTTTGCACCATCTATAAGGCAACAGTCTTTTGTTACTTCCTATCCGAACATCAACACAGCATTGGACCCAAGGTTCCAGATCTCCTTGCTTCCAGGCAGATCCTCAAACAACAGCTTTGTGTAAAGTCTGCCTTTGTCCTAAAATCTGCTGATCTTGAAGATGGGTTCAAAGACTTGAACTCCAGTCTTAGTACAACAGCTACTCAGGCTGACCCTGGGCTGGTCACTTTTCCTCAATTTCTCCATCTTTAGAAGTAGGATTTTCCACTTCTAGCTCTGACCCTATGAGATTCTACAATGTGCAGCATGCCTGCAACAGGAAGAAAAAGAATAAGAACCTTGGCCGTGAACCCAGGAAGTCTACTTTCCACTTGTAGCTTTGCTACTTGCTAGCTGTAGTTCTTCTATGTAGCCAAGTAGCAGAGAGACTTGCTTGACAGCATGAAGACCTTTGTGGAGGGAAATAAAACAGTGGTACCTATGTTTACCAACAAAACTGCTGGCTTTATTATATATGTGCATGTTTCCATCTTACAACAGCAAAAACCACTTGTCTTAGAAGTTATCTCTTAGGGTTGGAGAGATGGCTCAGTGGTTAAGAGCACTGGCTGCTTTTCCAGAGGATCTAGGCTCAATTCCCAGCACCCACATGGAAGCTCATAACTGTTTGCAACTCCAGTTCCAGGGAATCTACACCCTCACATAGATGGGCATGCAGGCAAAACACCCGTGCACATGAAATAAAAATAAATAAATCATTTCAAAATAAAAGAAGTCATCTCAATAATTGTACATCTTCTGTCATCCTTACTTGCTGATCTCTTGTTCATTCTTTCACCGCCATGGATTGAAAGCCTCATCTCATCTTCTCCCATCCCTTCCCCCCTCCCTCTCTATCTCCACTCTCTCCCATTCCCTCATTCTTCTTGACACCGGAGTCCTTTAACTTCTTGAACATAATTAAAAATTTCCTCCTCGGGGCCTTTGCACTTGTTATCTTCTCCATGTGGGACCCCCCAACTTCTCCATTTGTTCAGATGAAATGTCACCCACTCAACAGTGCCTTCCCATCAAACGTTCTAAAACACATCTCTACTGCTTGATCCCTGTGACCGTTCGCTCACTATGTTACCTCCCTAGTCTTCATCATTGACTTACAGTGTATGTTATAAATTAACCATTTCTATCATCTTTTTCTCCCACTAGAATGTAAGTCCCACAAGATCAGGGGTGTGTTTGTCGTCTTTGTCTGTTGTCCTCCACTCCCCGCCAAGTGATACAGATAAATGGTACAGATAAAACAGTATCTGTGGGATGTCCCCAGCTAAGTCCTTAAGCAATAGAGGAGAGGGTATCTGAATGGACCTTACCTTACCCCGTAGTCAGACTGATGATTATTTTATTTTATTTTATTTTTGGATTTTTCGAGACAGGGTTTCTCCGTAGCTTTTTGGTTCCTGTCCTGGAACTAGCTCTTGTAGACCAGGCTGGCCTCGAACTCACAGAGATCCGCTTGCCTCTGCCTCCTGAGTGCTGGGATTAAAGGCGTGTGCCACAATCTGCCTGGCTCTGATTATTATTTTAAATATCACTATAGAACCTTCGTCCAACAACAGATGGGAACAGAGGCAATGACCCACATTGGAACACTGAACTGAGCTCCCAAGATCCAGTTGAAGAGTGGAAGGAGTAAGAGTATGAGCAAGGAATTCAAGACCATGAGGGGTTCACCCACTGAGAGAGTTTGATTGAGCTAATGGGAGCTCACCAACTCCAACTGGACTGGGAGTGAACAAGCATGGAAACAACGAAGCCCCTCTGAAGGGGGTTGACAGCTGGGGCAGACTAAGGGGCCCTGATAGTGACACTGGGATGTGTCTCTACTGCATATACCAGCTTCATGGGATCCTATTCTCTTTGGATGTAAACCTTGCTCAACCTAGATGTAGTAGGGAGGGCCTTGGACTTTCCACAGGGTGGGGTACATGGCACTCCCTTAGGGTTGGAGGGGTGGAGGGAGGGTCTGTGGAGGGAGAGGGAGGAGAATGGGAGGAGAGGAGGAAGTGGGAATTTGGATTGGTATTTTTTTAAGTAATAATAAAAAAGAAAGAAAGGAAAACAAAATAAAACAAAGAAACAGTATCTGTGAGTTGGATAAATGAAGGAACAGTAGCAAACACCAAATGGTTAATATTATAATATTTATGGAAAAATATCATTTAAAGAACATTTTAAGACAAGGTCTGGTATATCCCGGGTTAGTCTTGAACTTGCTATGTTGCTGAGAATGACATTGAACTCCTGCGCCTCCTGTGTCTATCGCCCAAACACTGGGATTACAGGCCTGCATCATCTTCCCCTTCTATAATTTTAACTTTGTTTTAACTCTGCCCTCCTCAAACTGAACAGGCTTCCATTCTTTACAGTGAGCATGGACCATTTTAGTCCATCTCAGGGAAACTCCAAGGCTCTTCGGAAGAGGAATTTGGAATGCCAGACTTTGGATGTCTTTTATCCCTTTAGTTATATGCGTGCCCTGACTCAAATGAGCTAATCCTGTCAGGCCCTCTTCCCAGTTGCTAATCCGTACTTCTGCCTGGGAACATCCACTGATACCTCAGAACATAGAGTCCTCCGGAGATAAAAGCAACCACAAAGAATTTTTCCTGAGTGTCAGGCCCTGAGACTGGAGACATTTCTGGCATTATCAGTGAAGTTCACAATCACCCCATAAGATGAGTACCATTTTATATTTTTATTACTTTTTTTTAAAAAACTTTTATTTTGTGTGCAACTGGGAGGCGGGCGGCGCATGCCTGTCTACATCAAAGGGCAACTTGCAAGAGTTGGTTCACCCCCTTGGACCATGTGGGGCCTGGGACTCAACTCAGATCATTAGGCGTTGTAGCAGGCCCCTTTACCCACCGAGCTAGCTTGCTCGCCCCGTGAGTACTAGCGTATGCCTGTTTTCCTGCTAAGGAAGCAACGGCTGAAGGAGGTTAAGATCCTTATCCAAGTGTGCACAACTGGAAACGATAAGGCTAGACTTTAAATCCCGATCACAAACAAGATCTAGCTTTCTCTCTTCCCTCCTATCTTGTGTCCTATTCCGGCCGTAGCAGTGTTTTCTGCCCTCCCACCCCAGACTGGAATTTGTGTTTGGAAATCAAAACATGTAAATGGTACCGCAACGATGGGGATATAGTCCTACTCATAAGCAGCAAATCGTTCATGAGGCTGCTGCAAATGAAGAAAAGCTGGGCAGAGAAGACTGTTGGAAAACCTAGGCTGGGAATGGAGGTCAGTTATTAGAGCTCTTGCTTGCCCAGCACTCACGGCACTGAACTCTATCGCCAGTGCTACATGCACCAGGCTTGATGTGCCTGCCTGCAGTCCCAGCACTCCAGAGGTGGAAGCAGGAGGATTAGGAGCTCACGGTTATCCTTAGCTACATACACAGTTCAAAGTCATCCTGGAAAACGTGATGTCTTCTCTCAAATAAATACAAGCCTGCAGAAATTTATTGCTAGACAGATAGTCTGTAATCCCAGCACTCAAGAGGCTGAGAAAAAAACGATCATGTGTTTAAGGCCATCCTGGGCTACCTGGTGAGATACTACCCAAAAAAAGGAAAACAAAAATATGATTTAGTTCAAATTTTGTCTCAGTCTATCTAGCAAAGACAAGCACGCGGGGTCACTTTCCATCGCTGCACACACAAAAAGAATTAAACATTACGACTCAACAAACAACCCTGACTGATGGAGGAAGGTCATTGGTTAAAAAAAATAAACTGCTTGGCTGGCCCTCATAGGTTAGAACATAGGTGGGTGGAGTAAGCAGAACAGAATGCTGGGAGAAGAGGAAGTGAGCTCAGACTCGACAGCTCTCCTCTCAGGAGCAGATGCCTCAGAGAGACACCATGCTCCCGGCTCCTGGGCAGACACACGCCATGATTCTCCCACTCCAGGCAGACGCAGGTTAAGATAATTCCTGGTAAGCCAGCTCGTGGGCTACAGCAGATTATTAGAAATGGGCTAGGAGTTTCGATCTGGGCACCGAGTGAAACATCATTGTGGTGAGTGAGTGCTGCGGCAGCTGGAACATACCTCAGCCCGCCCACACTTCCAGGCCATCCTACAGGGGCTATACTGCCCAAACCGCCTCTCTATTTCTATCCCATTCAGCTTACATCCAGATCCCCACACCCCCTGTCTCCCTCCCTCTCTCCCTCCTTTGGGGCATATCGCCTCCCTGCCCAGCCTGCTAGGACGCTGGGACCGAACCGGGAGGACAAAGGGGTGGCCGGTAGCTCCTTTGTTCCCATAGCCTGCCCGCAGCGAGCGGGGTGGGCCCTTTGTTCGCGAGCTAACCAAGCAGCGCGGAGTTTCGATCTGAGCACCGAGTGAAACATCATTGTGGAGAAACATCTCTGGGAAGTGACATCACTGGGAAGGTACATCAGTGGGCAAGAAGACCTGATCCTGTAAAAGAAGATCCAAAAGGGAGTATTGGGAGGAAAAGATGGGCAGACGCCAATGCAGGAATTCTCCCAACAATCTGAAAAACAACACGAAACCACCAGAAGCCAGTGACCCCACAACAGGAGGACATGAACACCTTAATCAAGAAGAAGTAGAAAAAACTGACTTCATGAAAGTGATTGACACCCTTAAACAGAATATAAAAAACGCCCTTATGGAAATGGATGAGAAGTATAATAGAAAGTTCGAGGAATTGAGTAAATCAGTGAATGATACCCTAGGAAACCAAGGAAAAACAATCAAGCAGATAAAGGAAACAGTTCATGACTTGAAAACTGAAATGGAGGCAAAGAAGAAAACACAAACAGAGGGCCGGCTGGACATGGAAAATCTAGGTAAACGAATAGAGACTACAGAATCAAGTATAACCAGCAGAATACAAGAGATAGAAGAAAGAATCTCAGATTCTGAGGATAACATAGAGAAAATAAACACTCTGATCAAAGAAAACAGCAAGTCCAACAAACTCTCATCACAAAACATTCAGGAAATATGGGACACAATAAAAAGACCAAACCTAAGAATAATTGGAGTAGAAGAAGGAGAAGTGCAGCTCAACGGTACAGAAAATATACATAATAAAATTATAGAAGAAAACTTTCCCAAACTGAAGACAGATGTACCTATGAAGGTTCAAGAAGCATACAGAACACCAAATAGGCTGGATCAAAAGAAAACATCCCCTCGCCATATAATAATCAAAACAAAAAATATACAGAATAAAGAAAGAATATTAAGAGCCGCAAAGGAAAAAGGCCAAGTTACTTATAAAGGTAAACCTATCAGACTTACACCTGACTTCTCTATGGAAACCATGAAAGCCAGAAGGTCCTGGATAGATGTTCTCCAAAAACTAAGAGACCACGGATGCAAGCCCAGACTACTATATCCAGCCAAACTTTCATTCACTATAAATGGAGAAAACAAAATTTTCCAGGATAAAAACAAATTTAAACAATACGTAGCCACAAATCCAGCCTTACAGAAAATAATAGAAGGAAAATCACTAACCAAGGAGTCCAACAATGACCACAATAACTCAGACATCTAGAGACTCTTCACCAGCGCAAATCAAAGAAGGAAAACACACAAACCCTACTACTAAAAAAGTGACCGGAGTTAACAACCACTGGTCATTAATATCACTTAATATCAATGGGCTCAACTCACCTATAAAAAGGCACAGGCTAAGAGATTGGATAAGAAAACAGGATCCAACATTCTGCTGTCTACAAGAAATACACCTCAACCACAAAGACAGGCACCTACTCAGAGTAAAGGGCTGGGAAAAGGCTTATCAAGCAAATGGACCTAAGAAACAAGCAGGTGTGGCCATACTAATTTCTAACAAAGTTGACTTCAAACTTAAATCAATCAGAAGAGATGGAGAGGGACATTTTATACTCATAACAGGAACAATTCATCAGGAAGAAGTCTCAATCCTGAATATCTATGCCCCTAATATAAAAGCACCCACGTACGTAAAAGAAACATTACTAAAACTCAAGGCAGACATCAAACCGCATACACTAATAGTAGGAGACTTCAACACTCCTCTCTCACCAATGGACAGGTCAATCAGACAGAAACCTAACAGAGAAATTAGAGAATTAATGGAGGTAATGAAGCAAATGGACTTAACAGACATCTATAGATTATTCCACCCAAAGAGGAAAGAATATACCTTCTTCTCTGCAGCTCATGGAACCTTCTCGAAAATTGACCATATACTTGGTAACAAAGCTAACTTACACAGTTACAAAAAAATATTAGTAACCACCTGTGTCTTATCAGATCACCATGGATTAAAGTTAGAATTCAACAACAATGCTACCCCCAGAAAGCCTACAAACTCATGAAAACTGAACAGTCAACTACTGAACCATACCTGGATTAAGGAAGAAATAAAGAAAGAAATTAAAGTCTTCCTGGAATTCAATGAAAATAAAGAAACAACATACTCGAACTTATGGGACACTATGAAAGCAGTCCTGAGAGGAAAGTTCATAGCACTAAGTGCCCACCTAAAGAAAACAGAGAAAGCACATACTGGAGACTTAACAGCCCACTTGAAAGCTCTAGAAAAAAAAAGAAGCAGACTCACCTAGGAGGAGTAGAAGACTGGAAATAATCAAATTGAGGGCTGAAATCAACAAAATAGAAACACAGAAAACAATCCAAAGAATCAATGAAACAAAAAGCTGGTTCCTGGAGAAAATCAACAAGATTGATAAACCCCTATCCAAACTAATCAAACGACAGAGAGAGAACACGCAAATTAATAAGATCAGAAATGAAAAGGGGGACATAACCACAGACACAGAGGAAATTCAGAGAGTCATTAGATCGTACTACAAAAGCCTGTATGCCACAAAACTGGAAAATGTAAAAGAAATGGACGCTTTTTTAGACAAATACCATATACCAAAACTAAACCAGGACCAGGTGAACAATCTAAACAGACCTGTAAGTCGCGAAGAATTAGAAGCTGTTATCAAAAACCTCCCTACCAAAAAAAGCCCAGGACCAGATGGTTTCAATGCAGAATTCTACCAGAACTTCCAAGAAGACCTAATACCTATACTCCTTAATGTATTCCACAATATAGAAACAGAAGGGTCATTACCAAATTCCTTTTATGAAGCCACAATTACTCTGATACCAAAACCACTCAAAGACTCAACCAGGAAAGAGAACTACAGGCCAATCTCACTCATGAATATCGACGCAAAAATCCTCAACAAAATACTGGCAAATCGAATCCAAGAACACATCCGAAAAATTATCCATTATGATCAAGTAGGCTTCATTCCTCAGATGCAGGGCTGGTTCAACATACGAAAATCTATCAATGTAATCCAGCATATAAATAAACTGAAAGAAAAAAACCATATGATCATTTCATTAGATGCTGAAAAAGCATTTGACAAAATTCAACATCCATTTATGTTAAAAGTCTTGGAGAGATTAGGGATACAAGGGTCATACCTAAATATAATAAAAGCTATATACAGCAAGCCGACAGCTAACATCAAATTAAACGGAGAGAAACTCAAAGCCATCCCACTTAACTCAGGAACACGGCAAGGCTGTCCACTCTCGCCATACCTCTTCAATATAGTGCTTGAAGTTCTAGCAATAGCAATAAGACAACATAATGGGATCAAGGGGATTCGAATTGGAAAGGAAGAAGTTAAACTTTCGTTATTTGCAGATGATATGATAGTGTACATAAGCGACCCCCAAAACTCCACCAAAGAACTTTTACAGCTGATAAACACCTTTAGTAATGTGGCAGGATACAAGATCAACTCCAAAAAATCAGTCGCCCTCTTATACACAAAGGATATGGAAGCAGAGAGGGAAATCAGAGAAGCTTCACCATTCACGATAGCCACAAACAGCATAAAATATCTTGGGGTAAATCTAACCAAGGAAGTGAAAGATTTATTTGACAAGAACTTTAAGGCATTGAAGAAAGAAATTGAAGAGGATACCAAAAAATGGATGGACCTCCCTTGCTCTTGGATTGGGAGGATCAACATAGTAAAAATGGCAATTCTACCTAAGGCAATTTATAGATTCAATGCAATCCCCATCAAGATCCCATCAAAATTCTTCACAGATCTGGAGAAGACAATAATCAACTTTATATGGAAAAACAAAAAACCCAGGATAGCCAAAACAATCCTATACAATAAAGGATCTTCTGGAGGCATTACCATCCCTGACTTCAAACTCTATTACAGAGCTACAGTAATGAAAACAGTGTGGTACTGGCATAAAAACAGAGAAGTCGACCAATGGAATCGTATAGAAGACCCGGATTTTATCCCACAAACCTATGAACACCTCATTTTCGATAAAGGAGCTAAAAGTATACAATGGAAGAAAGAAAGCATCTTCAACAAATGGTGCTGGCACAACTGGATGTCAACCTGTAGAAGACTGAAAATAGACCCATATCTCTCACCGTGCACAAAACTCAAGTCCAAATGGATTAAAGACCTCAATATTAGCCCGAACACACTGAACCTGATAGAAGAGAAAGTGGGAAATACCCTACAACAGATGGGCACAGGAGATCGCTTCCTATGTATAACCCCAGAAGCACAGACATTAAGGGCAACATTGAATAAATGGGACCTACTTAAACTGAGAAGCTTCTGTAAAGCAAAGGACATGGTCACTAAGACACAAAGGCAACCTACTGACTGGGAGAAGATTTTCACCAACCCCACAACAGACAAAGGTCTGATCTCCAAAATATATAGAGAACTCAAGAAACTAGACTTTAAAATGCTAATTAACCCAATTAAAAAATGGGGCACTGAACTGAACAGAGAATTCTCAACAGAAGAAGTTCAAATGGCCAAAAGACACTTAAGGTCGTGTTCAACTTCCTTAGCAATCAGGGAAATGCAAATCAAAACAACTTTGAGATATCATCTTACACCTGTCAGAATGGCTAAAGTCAAAAACACCAAGGATAACCTTTGCTGGAGAGGCTGTGGAGGAACGGGTACCCTCATCCATTGCTGGTGGGAATGCAATCTTGTGCAACCACTGTGGAAGTCAGTGTTTCGGTTTCTCAGGAAATTCGGGATCAACTTACCCCTGGACCCAGCAATACCACTCTTGGGAATATACCCAAGAGATGCTTTATCAAATGACAAAAGCATTTGTTCAACTATGTTCATAGCAGTATTATTTGTAATAGCCAGAACCTGGAAACAACCTAGATGCCCTTCAATGGAAGAATGGATGAAGAAAGTATGGAATATATACACGCTAGAGTACTACGCTGCGGTAAAAAACAATGACTTCTCGAATTTTGCATGCAAATGGATGGAAATAGAAAACACTATCCTGAGTGAGGTGTCCCAGACCCAAAAAGATGAATATGGGATGTACTCACTCATAATTGGTTTCTAGCCATAAATAAGGACCACGGAGTCTACAAGAGGTGAACCTAAAGAAGCTAAGTAAGAAGGTGAACCCAAGGAAAAACATATAGTTGTCCTCTTGGCTAAGGGAAGTAGACCAAATTTCCGGGGAGAAAATGGGATCTTGGGGATGGGGTGGGATGGGGGTAAAGGGAGATGGGGAGAGAAAAGGTAGAAGGGAAGGAGGGGGGACCTGGGAAACAGGAGAATTGGGATAAAGGAAAGGTGGATAGGGGAGCACGGAACCACAATTCTTAGTTAAGGGAGCCAGTTTAGGGTGAGCAAGAGACTTGACCCTAGAGGGGCTCCCTAGTGCCCAAGATGAGGTTCCCAGTTAGTTCCTTGGGCAGCTGAGGATTGGGAACCTGAAATGACCCTATCCTAGAGCAATACTGACGAATATCTTGCATATCATCATAGAATCTTCATCTGGTGATGGATAGAGATAGAGACAGAGACCCACACAGGAGCACTGGACTGAGCTCCCAAGGTCCCAAGGAGGAGCAGAAGGAGGGAGAACATGAGCAAAGAATTCGGGACCACGAGGCGTGCATCCACCCACTGAGACAGTGGAGCTGATCTACGGGGAGCTCACCAAGGCCAGCTGGACTGTGACCGAAAAAGCATGGGATAAAACCGGACTCTCTGAACATGGCGAACAATGAGGGCTGATGAGACACCAAGGACAATGGCAGGGGGTTTTGATCCTACTTAATGTGCTGGCTTTGTGGGAGCCTAGCCAGTTTGGATGTTCACCTTCCTAGATATGGACGGAGGGGGGAGGACCTAGGACTTACCACAGGGCAGGGAACCCGGACTGCTCTGTGGACTGGAGAGGGAGGGGGGGGGAGAGGAGTGGGGGGAGGGGGAGAAGGGTGGGAGGAGGGGGAGAAGGGTGGGAGGAGGGGAAGGGAAATGGGAGGCTGGGAGGAGGTGGAAACTTGTTTTTTTGTTTATGTTTTTTTTTCTTCTTTTCGCAATAAAAAAAAAATTTAAAAAAAAAGAAAATAATTGCTAAGGATACAGTAGGATGTATAAAGAAGAACAGCTTATTCTTGAGGAGGCTTTGGCTAAAAGCAAAAAAAAAAAAACAAAAAAAAACAATGATCTCTGAAGAAGTGAGAGATAGGATTAGCAGACCTATGCTATGCAGACCTTTCAAATCGATTCCTTTCCAATTTACCAATATATACTTTGTGATACATCATGTCCCATTCTGTTATTTTTAACAAAATAGATTCCTTGCTGTGATAAGTAGAGTGTTTGCTAATTTAACCTCAATATGGATTCTACCAAAGCAGTAAGTCTTGTTTTCCCTTCAGCTTTTGAAAATTGCTCAGTGCTATATATAATCTAAAGGGTGGTGCTAAATGGTTTATTATATTACAGAATAGCATTAAAGTAATTGAAGCAATATAATTTTATGATTGTCATCTCTCTGAATGAACCCTCATAATCCTAGTTTAAAGCAGACAATGCAGGACCCATTTTATTGATAAAATAGTTGAATATGGCAGAAAGTATTTGAGTCGATGTACCACAGTCATGGTATGCCAAGGTAGTATTTATCCTGACTCCTTGTTCTTTCTTAATAAGAAGGTCCTTTATTTGATTTTTATATATTTATGTTTAGCTCAATCCAAAATACAATTACATATATAAATTTCTGTTGGAAACTTATGATATTAATGAGGGAAAAAGAGAACATAGTTCAAGCATGAAAACTTCAGATACTAATAGTATTAATACATTTTATTATTTAATTGAAAATGTATATAACAATCTCAGTTCCCACTTCCTGTCTTCCTCCCACTCCCTCCACCTTCCCCTTCACCCCAAACCCCTTCCATTCCCTTGCCTCCTCCCAGTTTCTTCCCATTGCCCTCCATCCTGTTTTCCTCATAAGAAAGCAAACAAGCTTCTAGGGATTAAATAGAATATAATAATGGAAAATGAAAAACACACAAATAAGAGTAAGACAAAATAAACAAATGCAATGGACAGAGCCAAATAAATGACACAAGAAACAGATAAAAGAGGACAGACCAACTCATTTGCACACTCTGGGTTGATGTCCGTGGCCTGAGTTACCACCTAAGGCCATTGGGATGCCCGTGGTCTGTGCTGTGGCCTGAAGCTATGTTGATGCCCATGAGCCATACTGCTGTTGAAGTGCAGGCTGAAGTGAGTTTCCTGTGTAGCCATTTGAGTCCAGGTTGATGTCCACAGTCTGTGCTGCCATGTCTGTATCCTTGGTCGTGAAGCTGCTGGGAGCAGTGATCGTGGTCTGTGCTGTCGTCAGGAACCGTATTGATGCCCATGATCCATGCCCTCTCTGACTGTAAAGAGCAAGGATGATGGTTTGTTGGGAGCAGTGAGACCCACAGATCCTGAATTTCTTGTAATACCCTGATCTGAGTGCCTACAGCTGCTCTGAGCACGAGACCTTCAGGAGTTACTGATGACAGGAGAGTGGTTTCTGGTGCGTTTGGCTGGGGCGTGGCTATCTCTATATAATCTGCCCCTGAACACAACAAAGGGGGCATTCTTGGGGAATTCGAGGATGACCCATGTCGCTGTCTCTCTGTCTCTGTGTGTGTTTTAACCTCCAGCCGCCTTGCCCAAAGCTCGCGAACTGGGTGCCAGCGCACCGAGTGCAGACACGGGGGCACGGTGCATGGCAATGGTTCCACTGTCAGAAATATCGATGACTGCAGATGCACAGCTGAGAGACAAACAGGGAAGACTTTTAGGACAAGCCCTACTCCATACAACATGCCCCACAAAGTAACAGCCTAAACCGGAAGGCATCAAAAACAGCTCTTTAAAAATCGTGTTAAAAGCCGGGTGGTGGTGGCACCCAGCACTCAGGAGGCAGGGGTGAGCGGATCTCTGTGAATTCGAGGCCAGCCTGGTCTACAAGAGCTAATTCCAGGACAGGCTCCAAAGCTGCAGAGAAACCCTGTCTCTAAAAGAAAAAACAAACAAAAAAAGGTGCGATAAGGATGAAGACTTGTAGTTCTTCACAAATCATGGCTTCTGTTGGGGGTGCCAGAGGGGAGCGTCTCAGTTCTATTTATGGGGCAGGCCACTGAGAGTTGGACCATGCTTCACTGGCCATAAAAATATCACAAATTGGACTTACCTACTTCTTAGTTACTATGATTTTTATTTTTGGCGGTGTGTGGGGTCACAAGGTTTGAGGGAGCAGATATTGAACGACTGGAAAATGTGATCGGAGTATTTAATGTGAAATTCCCAAAGAATGAATGAAAGGATGTGTTATGTTAGAGTACATTGTTGCCCCAGGTATAAACTCTTTAAGAAAACTAAATTTTCATCTGCATGTGGTTATCGTCAATGGGATACATCTTTTGAAGTATTTCACGGTCTTCTTCACATTTTACAAAAGACTTTGGCTTACACATAGATAAAAGTCAATGGAAAAATAATACTCCAAACCAAATTATAGTTTATTTGCTTTTAAAGGGGCAATAAGCAGTCTTTGGAGTGATTACTCATATTCCACTGAGAACTAGATGGTTTGCAGAATGAAAACCTTTGGATTTCTATGAGGTCCTGTGACCCTGAGAAATCATGGAAAATATATAACAGAAAGTTGAAGATAAATATTGAAAGTTGAAGATAAAAAATAAATATATCCTCATGTATTTCAATGTGAAAAAAAAAAAGAAATGGGCTAGTCCAGGTGCGAGAGCTAGCCTAGAAGAGGCTAGATAGAAATGGGCCAAGCAGTGTTTAAAAGAATACAGTTTGTGTGTAATGGAGGAAGGTCATTGGTTAAAAAAATAAACTGCTTGGCTGGCCCTCATAGGTTAGAACATAGGTGGGTGGAGTAAGCAGAACAGAATGCTGGGAGGAAGAGGAAGTGAGCTCAGACTCCACAGCTCTCCTCTAGGGAGCGGACGCCTCAGAGAGACGCCATGCCCCGCTCCCAGGCAGACACATGCGATGAAGCTCCGACCCAGGATGGACGTAGGCTAGAATCTTCCCGGTAAGACTGGTGCTCACAGATTATTAGAGATTGGTTGATCGGGATATCAGAATTAGCCAGTAAGGGCTAAAGCTAAAGGGCCAAGCAGTGTTTAAATGAAACAATTTGTGTGTTCTTATTTCGGGGCATAAGCTGGAAGGCGGCCGGGGTGCTGGGGATGCAGCCCCGCCGCTCTTACTACTATACCTGACTACATAGCATTGCCATGGGGATAGTATTTCCGAATGGACCAGGCTCAGCACCTGGCACCCGGTGAAGCCAAGCTAGTGATTGCTTCCCTGCTGCCTTTTCAGACTCTTTGGTGAGCATCTTCTGAGTAGTTGCTTCCGGTCTCCAGGATCCCACTTTCATGAGTGGCAAAGGAGGCTTTCACCACCTTTGGGCAGGGGCGGATTCCTCTGTATTCCCCGCTTTCCTCGTCATCTTTGCTGACCTTGTATTAAAGGTGTGGAACTGTAAGAAGTGCAGGTGACCTAAAAACTCAGACGCTTCTTAAAAGGAGGCAATCTGGCAACTCATGTTCTAATGTAAAGTGTTTGCTGGTTTTGACTGTTGCTTCATTGATCCTGGATGAGATGAACAAACACACACTGTCCAAAGGAATTCACTTCATTTGAAGATAAAAGTGGGAAGCCCAATAAAGACTCTCTCCCATGAAAGGTATGTCGCCAAATACTCCGAGTTTTGTTTTGATGCCATAGTCCCATATTTGCAACTACTTCCAGTTAGCTGAAGATACCAAGTCGGGTCAGATACATCCTAGGCTACCCCATTGTTTTCCCAGGCTTATATCAAAGCATCGTTCAGTAAATGCAAGTGAATATTTGCAGGCATCTGAAGATGAAGCCTGAAAATGGGAATATTTACAAAAATGTCTATCTAGATAATACCAGAACAATAACACTTTGAATTTATCAAGTGCTTTTGTTCTGAACAACTTGAGCTCTGAAACCATTACCACGTTGATCGAAGAGTACATTCCTACACTATAATATTATCATGTGGCTGGTTAGTGGTGTCATCAATTCCATCCTGGAAACCACATACTGTTATGAGAGGCAAACTGGAACGAGAAAGGGCAAGAGCAAGAGCCGCACAACTACTTCAATGTGTAAGTCCGAACTCAAATAAATCATGTCTCTGCAAAGCGCTTTTGCAGGATTACGCAGACCCTTTCCATATTCCCAGTGCAGGTATTAGGAAAGACTGCTGGAGTTCCCCAAACACATAATGCCAAGTGCAGTGAAGGCAGCCACGAGCTGACCCAGTCGTTGAGGTGGCTAGGTCTTCGACTTTCTGGATACCCTGCTGTGTGGAAGCCTTTTCCCTTTCAGCATAAGACTTTCCGGAGCTGCAGAAAGAGAGCATTGAGTGGACTAGCACATTTTATACTGTCCTGACCAAAGAACCCTTTCCCGCAGACACCGGGACTCTCTGCGCCACTTGGGTGTCCTCTCCATGGCCATCTGGGACGGGTCCTGTGCTGACACTCCTCACACCGTTACTCTTACCGTGAGAGAAGTGGGACTAGCATTAGAAATGCTATAGAGACACATCAACACATTCAATTTTTTTAATTGCCATTCCTTTTCAAATTTGCTACATAGTCAAGGATGACCTTGAACTTCTGAATCTCCTGCCTCCAGGGATTACAGGCGTGTGTGGATCACAGGGCCTGGTTTCTGCAGTGCTGAAGACCATAAACCCTGGGTTTCCCTGCATGCTAGGCAAGCACTCTGCCTACTAGGCGGCATCCCCACCCTGCAGGGTTATTTCCACATCTTTTCTTAACTCAGAAAGCAAAAAATAGAACCAAAAAGGAAGTTCTGTATTCTGCACCTAGCATTTTATGTCTGGCTGTTGCTTTAACTGCCAAGATGAGATCATGACCAATTTCTTTCACAGACTCTGAAAGGAGGAGGGAATGCCAATCCTTTGGCTTGAGAAATGAAGTTTTGGGCCTCTAAGTGACTTGTCCAAGGCCACACGGCTACAAAGCAGGGAAGCTGGAATGCAGTCTCAAATCTACCTGGCTCCAAGCTTAGTGTTTGTTCGTTTGTTTCTCTTTGCAAGCAAAGCATAAAAAGAAAATTTCTAGGAAAAAAAAAAAAAACTTCCTTACCTTCCAAGTCCAGGGGACCGAAGCTACCCCATATCGCCTGTGCTGGAACATGCGCACACACACAGCACAGATGTGGCAGTCAGTCTTCAGATCTCCAAACCCACGACCGTGGCCTTCCTAAAAAGCAAAGTATTTATTATTCTTAGGGGCTGTGGGTGTGGCTCGGTGGGTAAGAGTACTTCCTCTGCAAGCACGGGGCCCTGAGTTCAAATGCCCAATAGCCACGTAAGAAGCCAGGCCTGGCTGCATGGGCCTGGAACTACTTCATCCACAAGGTTTTGGTTTAGTGGGAGAGGCTATCTCAGTGTGATAATGGGGACCGGCAGTGAAAGACATCCCATATCTTCCTCGAGCCTTGTTTCCCTACCGTGCTTACACCATCCCCTCCGTGTTAGTGTTAGTGTGTGAGTGAAAGAGGGAATCATGAGGCCTGCTTCTGATCCCAGCTGAGGCAAGAGGATCACCGTGAGTTCCAGACCAGCCTGGGCTACACAGTGAGCTCAAGGATAGCCTGGGTTACATAACAAGACCGTGTCTCAAACAGAAGTGGGAAAAGGGGGAGAATGTGAGTAAAGTAAAACAGAAATCATTTCTCCCCGGTTAGCTACATTGGTTAGCTGCATTGGTGACAGGAATTTCAAAGACAATTCCCACTGGCCCTTTGGGTTTTGCAATCCTATAGTTCACTAAAAATAAAATGTGTCCTTCTAGACATTCCCATAGGCAGGACAGTTTCTTCCTAATACTACCAAAGGCACACGACACCATAAACTGGTGGCTTTTAAAGTGAGTGTACAATATTGTATAAAACTGGCTTGTGGCTCTGTAAGGAGTGCTTGTTCATGGGATTTCTTCTTAAATAAAGGGATTCTATCTTTAGTCATCAGTCAGATTGAAAGTCAGGCGACCGTTGCTGCTTACCTTGGTATGGATATTTATATCTGAAAATTTACTTTTCTTTCTCATGGAATCAAAGTTTTTAAACAAAATCCATTGTTTTCTGCCAACTTAGCTGTGTTTTGTTTGGTTTGCTTTTGCTTCATTTTTGATGATAGATAAGTATCTCGTGGAAGTTCAAAAGGTTCTCTTTAGGGATCTTGTAGCAAAATCACTGTGAAAAGTAAGCTCTTCCCAGAGCTTCTGTTGGCAATGTGGAATTCTTTTCTCCCGCAATCCTTGGATTACTGTACAAGATAAACTTTGGAGTGAACGTGGATCACTTAGAAACCTCTGCTCTTCACACGAAGGGACCTGGCCCGCAGACCCAAAGCTGCAGGATCTCCACAGCATAGGCCACCAGTGGGGTGTTCAGGAAGAGCCCTAGTGGAAGCCCAGTATCTAATGTGTTGCGGAGTCCAGGGGCCTCTGGTTAGGCCAGAGACTCTTTGCAATGAACACCTTCTGGTAGAGATGGATGGACAAATGGGTATACAGAGTGACTTGTTGGGTCACACTGCAGCTTCCATGACATAATTCCTTCCCCTTTTCTATTTTTCTTATTTTATTTTCTCCATTTTTTTCCTCTTGAATCTTGCTTTGTTGTGGGGGGTGGTGGAGGGGTGGAGTGCAGATTCGAAGGAACAAGGGGATGAATGGGATCAAGATACATGATGTGAAAAACAGAATAAATAAATCTTATAAAAAATAATTTTCACAGTTAAAGAAGAGAAAGGAAAAAGCTCTGCCCTTAGGGAATGGTCATTTCAAGAGGACACTGTGGTTGAAGGAGAAAGAGTTTCTGCACAATTAATGTTCGCAAGAGGGTCACTAAGAAGGTCAAATTTTAACTGGTGCCAATATATCACTCAATAGCCAATGGTGAGCCGATGAAAGAATTTGATCGGCTTCAGCCACACTGACCAAACAGACAAGAATGTCTGAAGGAGACAGAACAGTGAGGGGCAGACTCTAAAACAGCTGGACACCCTAAGTGCTCTGAACTTCTGACTAGTTGCTTGGCTTTTCTTCAGCCAGTGGCTAAAGGAAAATCTCTTTGTCAGTTAGCCTCTCTGCGCCTGCCTGCTAGAAAGGAATGCCATGTGGACCAGGCAAGAATTTCAGCTTTTCCCTCTAATTCTATAGGGGAATTGATTAAAGTCTATTGAAGCCTCTACAATAAAGCTGTTCTGCTTACTACACACACCTCCCACTCCTAAACACTGTCTCCCTCGCCTCCCTCACAGATGACATCAAAACAGCAGGAGGATGTAGACTCCCAAAGAGTCTGAGTTCCCTGAAGGGAATTTAGATTTCAAATGGAACATAGCCTCGTCTGCATTTTTCCGATGAGGAAACAGAAGCCCAAACAAGTAACGCTAGACATTTATTATTTACCCGGTTTCCTCCGACATCCACAGGAAAAACGCAAAAACATCCGGGTTAATGTTAAAACCAGTGCTCTCTGCCTACCTCATTGTTTTGCTTCCAGAAACTGAGAGAAAGCCAAATCTCTTAACCCCTACCTCTTCCCCACCCCCACCATAATCCCTACTCAGATCAACAGTTCCGGTTCTCGCACTCTGTCTTTCCCGCTTTCTCAGTCTCCTCCCCTCCGTAGGGGTAGGTCCAATTACTCAGTAGCCCACTTAGCATAGCAAAGTGCCGAAGTCCAGAAACGTGGTGAGGAAAAAACAGTGGACCACCAGTTGGCGCTTTGTTCCTCCCAGCTGTGCTTACTTTTCCTAAGCAGCGCTGCTGCGATCCCCACTGCTGGGGCTTCCCTCTGTTTAGCGCAAGCCCCTGGGGATATGATTATTACATAATTTTGCATTGTACCCCCAGTGTACTGTATATATGAAGGAGAAAACCTGCATCCTCCCTGGCGCTCTGTGAACTGCCCCTTGTCCAGGATGACAATGGGCTTTCTGAGGACAAGGTGATTAGGCAGCCGGGCGGTGTTTGATTAACACCAACCAGCTCTTTGTAGGACAATATCAGGCCGTACAGTAACAAGAGCACGCCTTTTGATTTGGGTTTGCTCCTCTGTTGATACGATCCATTATCCTGTTTGCCTTTCTTACTACAGCAAGGCATTGCACCAAGGGCTTCAGGGATTTTTTTTTCTATAATAACCTCTAAATCCCTTAGCACCTGCCTTCTGCCAAAGACCCTCCCTCTTCACATCACCGCTTTTCTTTGTCCTTTCAACACCACTTTGAATAGTTGAGGTAAAGCTATACTCCCATCCCAAGGAAAAAGAAAACTACGACAACTGAGGGCTCCATATTTAATAAGAAACCAACTGGGGCAGAGCAATTGAGTCACTGTTTCCTTAACCCTTTCCCTGCTGCCCCTCTCTTTGATTCCGGGGCCTCAGCTTTGTAGTCACTAATTCAGATTTGATGCAGAAAGCGAGACAAGTTCCAGAACTCAGGGTAGCAACTGAGAGATTTTCATTGATTCGAGGCAAGTGCCGCAGTGGCGTTAACAAACGGCACTGGGCTGCTCAGCTCGGGTTCCCGCAGTTATTCCTAAAGCATAAAAGTGAACCACCCCTTCAGAATCTTTCCGACCCCCCCCCCACCTTTATTATCAATCACATGAGACAAACGGAATCTCCAAATCTTAGACATCGTGTTTAAGATCTTCCCGACGTTGACAGACGTGTTCACATTTTAAAGAAATCCACGTTTGAAAGTATTTTCAGGTCCAGCAACTTTGATAGGAAAATACCAACAATCCCAACAATGAAAGAACACACACTACTGAATGAAGATGTTCCACAAAAGAATGGCTTCTGGTTTTGTGGCGTGGCACACCCCCTTTCAGAGCCACACCCCCCACTCCTTTGCTAGCATCTTATTTATGTTCGTGCAAGACACCCCTGGTTAATTATCGGGCCTTCCCATTTGGTCAGTAAATAGGAGACAAATTCATAATTTAGGGTAGAAAAAGACCTGGGTGCTTTTCCCCTCCCTCCGTTCCCAGGTCAGCCGGCTCGCTTATGAATTAGTGCTCCAGCGGCCTGAAAAGCACAGAATGGATGTTTGGCTAAATCCGCTAAATATGAAAGCTCTTCACACCATTTGGTCTTGAACTGATCCAATAGCGAGGTGTAACCACTAGTGACAATAAAGCGCCATCTGGCAAAGTGAACTCTGGGCAAACAATGACAAGCAGAAGTGAAAAGAATTGCAATGATTTCCACAAACATGTGAAATACTATAAACTGTGGGACTTAGCAGCTTCTCCTGAGGCAAATAAACAAATGCAACCCCTCGGCTGCGCCTGCAACTGCGGCAGGCAGAAGTGGGGGGCTCTGTCTCCGAGAGCAGCCTGGCTCCATTTGCATTTCGCTAGGGAAAAATGTATGCAGATTAGGGAACAAAAAAATATATAAGCGCTCGTAGCCAGACGTCACTTTTCCTCGGCTCTTTACTGTCAGGGTGATGTACTGGAAGTCTTTATTTCTCTCTGCTCGGGCCTCTCGGTGCCTCATTCTCCTTCCAGCATGTTCTCATGCCTTTCTCATCACCTGCTGAGGCCTTGATCACGGACAGAGCAGACGAGCAGCGGGGGGACAATTAGAGAGGAGGTCAGACTTTGATCATTTGACCATATGTGAATACAATAGCTGACCACATGTTTTAAAAGACAACTGACTTAAACGTACTAAAAAAAAACACCACAAAGCAAAAGCATAGATAGTGAAATTTACATTTTAATTATCTGACACAAAGCCCTGTTGAACTTTTTCAAAATATTGAATATGGAAAAATACATCCTGCGCCTTCGAAACAGGAAGAGAAAGCACTTTCAGTGGGTTCTCCCTGCCCCCACCTCCGCCCCCTGCCAAATGTGTTCCCTTTCAGCACAACATTTAACCACTCTGGATGGTTAGGAATCCCGTGCTGGAGATTTCAAAAGGCATATTCAACGCGTCCCAAACTTGAGTGTGACTACCGAAGGTAGCCGGAGCCTAACGTCCGCTTATTTAAAGAGCGGTTGGTTGTACTAAACACAGCCCTGCCCAGTGTGTCGGAGATAAACTAGCTCTGCTAGGTGACAGCAGCTTGTCCTCACTCCTCAAATTCTTTACAAATGGCCATTTGAAAACGCCATGTTTTGTAAAGTGGGCCAAATCAAAGAGCTTTGTTGTCACTAAAACTCGCCAGTGCTTGGCTAGCTGTGAGAGCATCTCCGCAGCCACAGGACACACATGAAGGTTTAGCCGTGGTCAGTTCTAGCAAAATGTGGTCCTTTCTTTCTTGTTTCTCTTTCCACTTAGCCAAGCTGAACTGATCTCTGCCCAGCTAAGGTAAAGTGTGGCCACTCCTGATCCAGCCCAGGACCCTTTCTTTCTCCAGCTTTTGTGTGCAATTGATCATCTCTCCTGGCTTCTGGAGACCTGGAGCTTTCCTTATCTCCCCCACCTACAAGATAATTAACATATTCATGAATGGTTATTTACTCTCAAATAGCGAGATAATAGAAAAATAACACTAATTGTTTTGACAGCAGTTTGCTTAAGAGTTATCTGGAAGAACAAATGTTTCTTTTGTAGTGTTAGGAAGATGAGCACTTATCTATGTATTAAGATTATTTTTGTTCTTATGGTAGACAGACCAAAGCAATCTTGGGTAAGGGGAAGAAAAGGTCTAGATGCAATTTAAGTGAAATTTCATTTAACATCCCCCCAAATATTTTGATAACCCATTTACTTTTTTTTCCAGTGTGAGAGAGATTAGCAATGTGATTTACATTTTAATGGCTATATATGCTAATATTTTGTTGATAATCTGTGCATCTTGGTGTCTTTAAAATGTAAATTGCCTTTTAATTTTAAAGGATCCCACCTGTGTAATTTTACTCTGGTATCATCTTAAATATAATTGATTTATAACCATTATCATATAAGCACGTTTTTGTAAAAACAAAGGTTGCTTAAAAGACATGTTCCTGTCTTAATTATGAGCGTCCTTACTGGGGTTTCTGTCACCTTGAGGCCTTGGGCATATCATCACCCTCTCTGGGCCTGTTTCCTTCTCTGTAACACAAGTTAATTAAAGGAGCCGATGCCTAATGACTTTTCCAGGTGCAGAGAACCTCGGCCGCTATAATTGTCCTACCAAAACAAACTTTGCAATTGAATCTTGATAACTTTCATTTCTTTCTTTAAAGATGTTTTCCCTGCAGCGTGGAGAAAAAGGTTCATGAGTCAATATCTCTGTCTCTCTGTCTCTTTCAGTCTCTCTGTTTTTTTCTCTATCTCTCTGTGACACCAGATCAAAAACTCAGGGCCTCAAGGATGCAGGCAATTCAAGTGCTCCAACCCCTGAGAAATACCACAGCCCCAAGTTAACGAGTGTTGATGTTTTACCTATTACGTGCCAACCTTGCTGGCATTTTACAAACATAATCTCCTTTAGTCTTTACAACCACCTTACAAAATAAGTATTATTATCTCCGCTTTATAGATGAAACTAAGGTCCACAGAGGCCAGGGCCCTTGTGACAAATCTCCTAGCTAGCCTTTAGTAGAAGAAAAGCTTGATATCAGAAAGGAATTTTCACCCCTATACAACATCCCCTCACTGAAAGATAATGTGTATCAGGAAAGCAAGCTACTTATCAGTGATTCCCTGGGACGAATCTCTGCCTCAATTTCCTTAACCCTCCTAGGAATCGTATCTCCAGGACTCTATCGCCTCCCTCATGAATGAAGACAGAATGAGAAAAATAGTCAATTAAAGGCAAACTATGCACTTCCTCTGAGACAGCAGAAGAGGCGCTGCAGATGAGCACAGATCTAACCCCCTCCTGAGCACACACTGGCCTTTGATGGTTAACTAATCCATTCTAGGTATGTTTTCAACTATGCGAGTCTCCTGCCATTCCTGTAGCTAAAAGAATGCCCCTCAAAGAAGGAAATGAATAGAAAACATAACTCACTATCCTCTGTGGAATCAAGATACAAACATCCGAAAAAAAGAAAACACTACGGAATGAAATTGAAGTCTGTCCTGCAAATACACTTTATTTCAACCGCAAATGAATGGGGCTAACACTTTTCAAGTCAACAGAAAAACAGCCCAGTTTGAACCCAACCAAAAGGTCCTTGGAGCCACTGACAAACATGGAGTGACTTCATAAAATGCTACTTCCTAATTTCAATAGAAATTGGTTTTATTTTTAAATCAAGATATGCAGTGATATGGTAAGCTGTAGAATTCAACAGTGACTTAAAATGTAAAGATAAAATTGGATTCTTCTGGGGTGCTGGGTTAAGACGCCCCCAAGAACCCCACCCCATCAAAACAGAGTGTGTCAGTTCGCACTGCCTGGGGTGGGGGGGGGGGTACTTCCCTGAAGTAAATTGTCCAAATGAAGGTAGGGGTTTTGAGAAAGCAACTAGGTTCAGCTCAGTCACAGAGCCGAAAAGGTAGACTGATCCCTGGAGCTTCCCATAGAGAAGCTCTTCAGACTCATGTGCCAGAGAGCCAGAGCATCCCAGAGGAAGGGACGTTGAGACTCAAGGGTGCTTCATGGGGTGGTACATTCAGAAATGTGAGTGTTTTACGTGGTCACTGTTATTTTGTAACTTTCCCAACTTTGTTCTTTTTGTCATACCTATTTTTAATCTAGCGATTCGCTGCCAAATCCTTCCACCTATATTTGGAGATCTAGAATGCATGGACAAATCAGAAGGAAATCATGAAAAGCTGTCTTCCTATGTCTTCCATATACACCCCTGGTGAGTACTTAAGACACAAGCAATCCAGCCACCATTTCTGATGCTACCACAAAGCCCAGGGGTAAAAATGTCTTCAATGCCTGCTGTAATGCCCAGGTAGGAAAACAAGGCTCTATTTTCAACTACCGGGTTGGCACTAAGTACTAAAACACTCAAAAGGGCTGTTTAAGGAAGAACTAGCAAGTTTATAGATCCCTGGGGCAAGTGTGCATGGTATATTGGGGAGAAATTTCATGGATTTCCCATCCCCAGCATTGGCAAGGCTGAGAAACAACATCGTCTGTGGGTAAGAAAGAGCTTGATTAAATGAAGGCCTGAATCTCCATTCCATGCTGGTGGTGATTGACAGTGGCTTTTTTTTTAAGCAAAAACACCATCTCTTCATCTCTTCTCCCTGTAGTAATTATGATGAATATTTGAGGTGACCGGTGCTGAGTCAGTGGTGTAAACAGGAGCAGGTTGTCATGAAATTCCACCACAAGTGTTTCGTTGCTAAGTTACCTAAAGGGACTTCTATGTAAGGTAATTCACAAGATAATGAGAGTACTGCCTAAAGCGGAGAGCACCTGGGGGAAGGGGCATTCTCTGCATAGGGGGCGTTCCCAGGGGTGGGGGGGGGCGTTCCTGAACGGCACTGGGACAAACATTTCAACAGAGCTTGGATTTTCTGTTTTTTCTGTTTTGTCTTGTTTATGAAACACGGGCTGGTCTAAAACCTGGTTTCAACCGTGATTCCTAATCTTTTGAAAATCTAACAAGGTCTAAAGACCTAGTCTCTAGAAAATGCACAACTTACTTTAGCATATGTGTTTAGGGGATTCCTGGACCCCCTGAAGGGAATTAATATACACTAGGCTAAGATTCCTTACTTCAGCCTTTAAAGCTTTATTGATCCACAGTCACAGGAAAAAGAACTTCTGCTGAGGACAGAGGAGCCCACATCTGGCAGCGGTGATCCTTTCAATTCCTGATCTAAGACCCCAAGGAACTTTGAACCAGAATGTTCCTTCTCTCACAGAGGGTGAAGGCACATCCCCGTGATACCCAGCACTTAGCTGGCCAGCGTGGATTCCATAGAAAGAGCCAGTCTCAAAATTCTTTGATTCTTCCACATAACACTTTGATACTTACTCCCCCTTCCCAACCTCTCTTCCCTGGACCTGCTTCAGGTATGACAATATCCTTCAGTTCAGCAGACGAGACTAGCTCATCCTCCTTTCACCAATACCAACTGAACTATCCTTGCCTTCATTATTCCGCTTTTGCTATAACTAGGGAAATTTTCCCCCTTGTCTACAGCCAACCCTGCCTTCTGTGCACATTTGTGTGGGGGTGGGGAGTTCTTGAGTCCTTTCTCACCATCTTGCCTGAAAGTCAAAATAATATAAAATTCTAGAGGCACATGATCTGATAAGCTTTAATCACAGCATTTTTACCTCATTATGCAGGATTACATAAGATAATTTTCATAAAAACATAATCATATAACATACTTTTGACATACTCCCCCATATTAGCCAAAATTCCTTTTTCTTTCCGTCCCATTGAGCTCTCTTTGTTCCCCAGACTGTCTTGCTTCTCCCTTCATGATTTTATGTATTTGATGAAAATGAGAGAAGCATGTGATATTTGTCTTGTTGAGACTGGTTTAATTTGGTTAAATGATTATGCCTCCAGTTACTTCTATTTTCCTGTGATCAATAGAACTTCGTTCTTCATGGTTGAAAACATTCTTTCATATATATAAACTGTATTTTCTCTGTCTGTTCCTCTGTTGTCAGACACCTAGTTTGGTTCTGTATCTTAGCCATAGTGACTAGTGCCGCAATACACATTGACATACAAATATCACCATACTGTGCAGACTTGGAGTCCTTTGGGGAAACATCCAGAAGTGGTATAGCTGGGTCATATGGTAGATTCTTTTCTTTCTTCCTTCCTTCTTTCCTTTCTTTCCTCCCTTCTCTCTCTCTTTCCTTCCTTCCTACCTCTTTCTCCCTCTGCTCTCTCTTTCCTTTCTTCCTCTCTCTCTCTCTATCTCCCTCTCTCTCTCTTCCTGCCTATTTTTTGTTTGTTTGTTTGTTTGTTATTGACACAGGATTATTCTGTGTTTCCCTGGCTGTCCTGGAATCACTCTGTAGATCAGGCTGGTCTTGAACTCAGAGATCCACCTGCCTCTGCATCCTGAGTGCTGGGGTTATAATCATGTGCCACCATCTCCTGACTTTTCTTTTTTTCAGTGCTTGATAGGGAATCCAGGACTAAAGCATGCTAGGCAGTCACAGTATGCTGAACTATCCTCCCAGGCTTATATTCTTATTGCTGCACATGAATCTCTGGCGAAATAAAATGCTGGAAGGCCAGATCTTTAGTCGGCATTACTGCGCATGTTCTGGGAAATGCTCGTCGCCACAGAGAAAGTGGTAAGCACATCAAGTGTGGCCTTCTCCTCAGGATCTTTCACTCAGTGACACTTTAGATCTTAAATACCCCCAGCATCATCCTCCAGAGATCATGTGTGGTAGGCTTGGACCTATCTAGTGGCACAAGAAGGAGGAGGCAGCATGCCTTCTTTTCTTCCTTCTTAACTGTGAGTCTATTCCTCCATCACTGACTTCCACCATGACGCACTGCCTAGCACTGCCTAGCCACAGGCTGGCAGGCAGCAGGACGCATCTACAAACTTTGAAATTCAAAATCAAGATAAACCTTTCTTTTCTTTCAGTATTCTTTTCTTCATCTTTATTTATTTTATTAGTTATTTATTTACTTACTTATTTATTTGTTTTTTTTTTTTTTTTGAGACAGGGTTTTTCTGTGTTACTTTGGAGCCTGTCCTGGAACTAGCTCTTGTAGCCCAAGCTGTCCTAGAACTCCCAGAGATCCGCCTGCCTCTGCCTCCCGAGTGCTGGGATTAAAGGCGTGCACCGCCACCACCACCCAGCCCTTTCAGTATTTTTTTTCTCATGTATTTTGTCCAGCTTAGGAAAACCAGCACAGTAAAAGAGCAAGGTGAATGGGGCATTGAAACCTCATCCCAACTCTGCAGAGCATTCTGAATCAAGTAAAACAAGTAGTTCAAAGTGCAGATTCAGATTCAACAATCCATCCTGAATAGCAGTAAAATAATGTCCAAGGAACAAAAGAAGTTGTTTGATTTTGTTTGTTTTTTTACCATGGGTGGTAACATGGGCTGGCTGTGAACTCTGAAGTCTATCTTCCTGCCTTAGCCTTCTAAGTGCGGAGACTATAGGGCAGGTCACTTTGCCCAGTGTTTTTTGTTTTTTTTTTTTTTAATGTGAGCAAAGAATAACCATTTTAAACAAATACTAAATGAACTAATGAACTAAATGTTAAAAGTTATATGTAGAAGGCAGGATTATAGAAGATTGTAAATTTTTCTTTTATTTTTGTTTTCCTTTACATATTTTCTTTGATTTACGTTTGCTATTTTTGTAGTACAAACGATTGAACCCAGGACATAGTAACTGCTGAGCAAATCCTCTACCACTGAGTTATAAGCCCGACCCTTGTTTTACATATAGCTTCTACCATGTTTTTTTTATAAAAATGTTGTTGATACGTTGTTTAAAAAGCTATCAGTGCGCAAACAAAGAATGGTGGGCGGAAATGAAATGAGCGTGCTAGGCTTTGCATCCCAGCACTTGGCTGGGTCCGTGTCTTCCTCTGTCTGTGGCTGACAGTCATGGAGTCCCCCAGACAGGCCTTCAGTGAAGGATCGCTGTTTCTCAATGTTTCCCAATCTGCTATCACCATTCAGCCCCTTGTGCTGAGCTCCAGGGCTCATAATCCAAAGGAAGTCCCCACTAAACTATTGATCTGCCCCCTCCGTTGTCTGTCTGTGTCCCCAGGGTATTCTAGTCGGCACCTCTTGAAGAACACAGGCCTCCCCACTGTAATTACATGGCAATGTTCCATCCCCCACAGCACACCACTGCAAGCAATCCTGGAGAATGATACTCTCCCTCTGGCGCAGTCCTTAGTGTCTAGCCCAAACAACTTGACCTAAAGTCGACAGTCTGAGAAGCTCTGCTGTCTCTAGCTCAGGGACTGCCACTGCTCTAGCTCCCAGCCCATGGGAACATGGCTCAGGTTTTCCTCTCTGTTGGAGAGCATTTTACTCGGCAAGTCTCAAAAAAGCAAAGAGCCATTTTCAGAATTTCCGCCTACAATTTCTGCCTAGATTTTTTCTTTTGGTATTTATTTATTTATTTAGACAGGATTTCTCTATGTAGCCTCAGAGCCTGTCCTGGCACTCACTATATAGACCAGACTGGCCTCGAACTCACAGAGATCCACCTGCCTCTGCCTCCCAAGTGCTGGGATTAAAGTTGTGTGCCGCCACCACCTGACCGGGCCTGGATTTTTAAACTCCTGTTTTTTTTTTTTTTTTTGGTGCCGTAACTCGGATCCGAACTAAACTCCTTTTGCCACATATGCCGCATGGCACAGTTCTGAGTGCGTGACCTGAGAGCAAGCAGTCTTGCTAAGCCTTGCTTCCAGTGAGGCCATCACTTTCCATGGGGTATGGATGAGGCAAGAAAGAAACTATAAAATCTTCCCAGGACACAGTCCGGATTACTTGGCTGAAGCCTCCTCCCACCAGTAAGAACCCCCAGATCTACCCCCACCATTCTTCTCTTTGTCTCTCCCCCTCTTTTCCATCTCTGTCAGGTATACATATACAGAAAAGTATGTGTATACATATATAAATATGCGCATAGTATTACAAGCCAAACTAATTGTGTCTCTATTTTTCATTTGTTTATATTTCCTAATATTTTCACCATAGATGAACCTTGATCACAGTAAAATGGAATTTGACATGTGACACAGATGTAGAGTGGAGGAGAAAGACAATTATAATCAGGAAGGCTGTGGCATAGAAAATAGAAAAATAAATTTTTTTAATAATTTATTTTTATTTTATGTTCATTGGTATTGTGTCTGCATGTATGTATGTGTGAGAGTGTCAAAGGCCCCAGAACTGGAGTTACAGACAGTTGTGAACTGCCATGTAGATGCTGGGAATTGAACCCTGGTCCTCTGGAAGAGCAGCCAGTGCTCTTAACCTCTGAGCCATCTCTCCAGCCCTCAAGAAGGACATTTGTTTTTAAGTTTTGAATGGTTTGTATTCAGATCTGGCACCCATTCGTTCAGTCACACATTCAGAATGGTGTGTAGACTAATGTAGACAGGAGAGCTCACTGAGAAATGATATCTGGACAAACTGGATCTAACGACTGTGTCTTTGGATTATTTACGGTCACATAGCCTCAGTTTCCCCCATCTTTACAATGTTACCATGAGGTTTATATGACAAGGTTTTAAATTAGGCAATTCAGAGACTCAATTTGAATGTGTCCAAATTGAGCTTTTAAATTTAAAACTACTTTTTGAGTGTCCCTGTATTCCGTGGACCCATCCTGCATAAACATAAGCCTTTAGAGGAGAGTTTGACAACATGAACAATCAGCAAAGCAGTAGTAATAGACTCTTCTCTCCTTGGGTCTGTGACATCCCAGCCATGGGCTAGGCTCACGACCTGGCTTTACGCACTGGCCATGAGTACTCTCCTCTGGTGCAGGTTCTTAAACCCATGTACAGTGGCGTTTTTGAATGCAAGTGGCTTTCATGGCCATATTTGGAAGTAATCAGTCATTACATGCACGAGACGGTTCAGACACATTCATTTCAGTTTATGATGTCAGTAAAGCTTAAGCCCTAATAAAGGAGTCCATTTATTCAGTTGGTGCAAAATTTGCCAGTAAAAGTATTCTGTCAAGTGATAGCTATTTTTTAAGTTACACTGTAAGATTAGAGCTGTGTTTTAGTTGGAAGGAAACTTCTCTTTCTATACAATCAAATTGTCATTTGTAGAACCATTCTCCTGAAAACCCGTCTACTTCTATATAAACCTGTGTGCGTCATCTGACTTTTTACCACTGTTACAAGTGGAAAAGCTTGCATGATGGGGGAGAGGGCACACAGCAAGATAAAACTGAGGACATCTTTAGTGGTGTTGAGGATGGTGCCAAGGCCTTGCGCATTCCAGGCAAGCACTCTACCTAAGAACTATATCCCCAAATCCTAAAGGAAGACCTTGACTGTTTATGCAGTCTGTATTCATTGAACTTTCTCACAGTAGGTAAAATCATGTCCTTACAAGAACGAAAAACAGAAAAGAATTAACCAAAATCACAGCTATAGTTTTACATTTAATTTGAATTACTTGTAATTAAATTACTATTAAAAGTAATACCTTTTTTGGAGACAAGATCTCACTATGTAGCCCTGGCTTTCCTGGAACTTGCTGTATAGACTGGCAGCTTTAAACGAACAGAGGTACAACTGCCTCTGCTTCCAAGTATTGGGATTAGAAGCGAGTACCTCAATGTCTGGCTTACAACTGATACTTTTAAAATAAAGATATGGGCTTTGGGTTGTTGGCAGAATTGCTTGTCTAGCATAAGAAGCCTTGGGTATGATCAGAGCACAACATAACTGGGTATTTATCCCTGTCCTCGGGAGGTAGAGGCTAGAGGATTAGGGCTTCAGGGTCATCTAACACATAGTGAATTTGAGGCCACTCTAGTATACATGAAATCCTGTCTCAAATCAATTCATTAATAGACAAATAAATAGATGACAGCAACTAGAATCCCATGGAGATGAATTCATTAACGTCATCAGCAACAACAGGCAAACTAATTCATATTTTTCCTTTTATACGATATTAGAGAAGACTATATTAAGAATCCCAGTGTACTCACGATCCAGCTTGAACAATTATTATCTCCTACATAAGTATTCATTAAAATGCTTTCACACACAGGCTGGAGATTTAGCTCAGTGGTAGAGTGCCTAACACAGGCACATGAGAGAGGCATGCGCACACACACACACACACACACACACACACACACACACACGAGAGAGAGAGAGAGAGAGAGAGAGAGAGAGATACTCCTCTGTGGTGATTTGAATGAGAATGGCCCCATTGCTTCATATGTTTAAATGCCTGGTCCTCAGTTGGTAGAACTATTTAAGTTAGGGTTCTCTTTCTTTCTCTGTGTCATGGTTTCTGTCCGCAACATGTATGCTCTCAATTCCAGCTCTAGCGCCACTCCTGCCTGCCTGACGCCATACACCCTACCATGGTGGTCACGGACTCTACTTCTCTCCAGAAACAAGAGCCCCCAATTCAATGCTCTCCTTCTAAGTTGCCCTGGTATGGAGTTTTGTCACACCAATAGAAAAATAACTAAAACACCCTCTACCCCCTCACCAAACTTTTACAAAAACAGGAAAGGACTTTTCTCAAAGTGACACTGACTGTCTTCCTCATATGGAGACCATTTACGTCTACTTCACTTAGCCAGCTACTAAGAAGTTTAAGTTAAATAGGGCAGAACTGAAGGCCAGCAGATAAATAGACAAATGAGTTCAAGAAGATGCAATTCCCTAGCCATCACATCTCAGTCTTCAACATGAGGAAATACTCAAATTCTTCCAAGTTAGATCTTCACAGTGAGGTTTGTAGGGATATTGCATTTGTATTTTAATAAATAAAGCTGGCCTGAAGATCAGAGAGTAAAATAGCCCCACTGGTCAGCCTTACAGACCAAGCAGCAATGACACACACCTTTAATCCCAGTAGCCACATTAGTTTGTCATAGAAACTAGGTGGTGGCACACGCCTTTAATCCCAGCCCAAGAGAAGAATATAAGACGGGAGGAGACAGCTCTCACATACAGTCTCAGTCTGAGGATTCCTGGAGGCAGGATGGCCCTTTCACACTGAGGTTGAGATAAGAGCCAGTGTTTGGCTGTTTTCCTTTTCTGACCCTCGGATTGAACCCCAATATCTGTCTCTGGATCTTTATTAATCGTGCTACAGAGGCATGTGAGTGAGAGGAAATATTGGCTGCAATCTGACAGAATGGCCAATGATTTGTTGATCTAGTTGCTGAACTGAAATCTGCAACCTGTGGCTTCCCTGAGTTTCCACAAGGCAGGTGACTATGTCCCCAAGAGGCTTCACAACTGAAGATAGGACTTGCATCTATAAATTACATTGTCCATCTCATCAGGGATAAGGACTTTAAGTGCCCAGCTCAAAGTTAGAGTGGTGGTTTTAGATATCCAGACCCTCTTCCAGCCTCTCACTCATACAGCTCTTTCAGAATCAACTATGACCGTGGCTGTTGACATTTAAAAGACTAGCTCCTCCCTCTCCCTCCCCTCTGCCACCCCATCAACTCTCTGTCTTTGACATAGGATCTCGCATAACCCAGGATGACTTTGAACTTGCTATGTAGCTTCTGATAACCTTGAACTTCTGATCCTCCTGCCTCTCCCTCTTAAGTGTTGAGTGCTGGCATCACAGGCCACGGCACCCAGCTTATTTGGTGCTTGATAAATAAACGCTCGACCAATGGAACTATTTCTCCAGTCAATAAGAATAGTGTGTCCTCTCAAAGCGCGCTCTCTCTCTCTCTCTCTCTCTCTCTCTCTCTCTCTCTCTCTCTCTCTCTCTCTCTCTCAGAATTCTTAGTCTAGGAATATGTCAGTGGGTCGCAGCTTCTAGCATACTGCTCAAATATGAAAATCTTTTAACTCTAAACTTTTAAAGATTCTTTTGAGACTTTTCTTAGTTTCGTGAAACTGAGAAGAAGCTAATTTTGCTCTTATTCTTGATATGTTCAGAGGCAGTATCCACCATCCCAGACTTGGCCGCAAACTTGGCCTATGTTAAAAAGCCTTTCATCTCATGCGCATGGAAATATTTTGGCACAATCAGGGTAATATTCTTCTCTCCCTTTCACAGAATGAGGACAGCCACGGGCATTGATTTGCCGGAGATCTTGTAGCTATAGAAGATAGCAACTCTGAACCCGTGCCTCCTGACTTCAGGTCAACTGTCCTCCAAAGAAAACCACAGACTGGCAATCTCCAGGCCCAATCCAGTCATATCTCCACATTTCCAAAAACTAAAGATCAGTTTAAACAATAACCTCAGGATTGTCAGGAAGATTTTATAAATGATAGACAGTAGCCATACAAAGCTTCTGTTTCCAAAGGGTCTGGCCTTGGCTGGAGCTAAGACATTACTAAACATGGGACACACATTCTCTCTTTGGTCTTAGCCCACTGTTTGTCACTTTTGTTTCTGGACTGGTCCCCACAGGCCTCTGGAATGAGCTTAAAACCGAGTTTCTTGTAAATTCATGGAATTTGACTTTAGAAACATATACTAAAAATATGAATGATAGGGCTGGAGAGAAGGCTCATCACTTAAGAACACTGGCTGCTCTTCCAAAGGACCTGGGTTCAAGTCCTAGCACCTAGGTGACCGCTCACATTCATCAGTGACTCCAGTCTTAAGGACCTCTGATACCTCTAGGCACACACATGCTATACAGACATACATGTGGACAAAACACTCATAAACATAAACAAAAATTTTAAATTACACAGATATACAAACACTGCTCAATCTACTTTCTTATTTTTCTAGCATTTAAACAAAGACTCCCTAGATCATATGAATTTGGGGCCCTAGGCTGCAAGCATATCCTAAACGCCATATTCCAGCCCTGGCTCCCTAAATGAGCATGACGATGTCAGTAGGGTACACACAGGGAATCTCCATTTGTGTTCATTTCCTCTGATAAGTATGTGCTCTTTACTGTACAAGAGGCGTGGGGCCCCGAGTTCAATTCCCAGCAGTATAAAAAAAAAAAGATACTATCCTAACTTAAGGTTATAGACCAGCAGCAAAAGGATCACTTTGCAACTTGACTGAAATGCCGAATGTCAAGTTGCAGCCCTAACCTATTGAATCAGAATCTAAATTTTGACAAGATTCCCGCAGTTGAACATATTCAACACAACAAGACCAAATAAATCCAGAGGGGATAGTAAATTCATAAAGACAAAATAAAATAATAATGCCAGCTAGGCAGAGTAGAGCAAATGCTGAATGGAAGAGACGACTTAATGAATATGGATTTTGGAGTGATAAAAATGATTTTATCATCAGACAGTGGTGGTTGCATAATATTACTTTTTAAAAGTCCATTAGAAGCCATGTGACATTTATTTTACTTTTTAAAAGTTCAAGTCAAAGTGCAGTGATGATGCTATACATCATCCAAGCACCCCAGGGGTTGAGGCAGGAAGATGCCATGTTTAAGGCCAACCTGGGCTACAAAGAAAGGTGCAAAAGTAAATGAGCGATTTGTTACTGTCACTGCATACGCCAACGTCGATGCCAAATCCTTCTAAACAGAAAGTTCAAAAGGTCCTGGTGAGAGCAAGGAAAACATCACAGAAACACCCAAGGGTGTGTGAGCAGACAAGGCAAGGTGACACTGCTCATTTTGCCATTCTAATGTGCTTTTCAACATTGCAGGGGGCGGTGGGGGGCGGACGACACGGGATGTAAGAAAGCTAAGGAAACCTTGGCTCTTCCCAGACACCATTCTGGATAGTAACTGGGCTCTGCGAAATTTGATGCATTCACATGAGATTTGGAAGGCAGAAACAATGTGCGTATAAGGACGTGAGGTTCCCTATCATTTTTTTTTTTCAGCTACTTAGTCTCCAGCTTCACAGGTCAGTACAGAGAGTTCGTGGAACGAAGGTGACAAGATTCCTGTGTGCGGTGCGGCCAGTCACTGAGTTCAAGTTAACAGGCATTAAAGGGAGGCAGAAGCAGCAGCCATAAAAGCCCTGTGAGCAAGACTTTAGTGTAGCCTATATCTGAGTTACGGAAGTGCTCTCATGAACTCGGCATCTGGTGGCGGCTTGCTGTCTTTGCTGCTCTTTGATGGAGACACAGGGCGCATGGCCTTCTGCTAGTGGCGTCTCTCACAAGTCTCCACTGGCATGTGTATTTCAAGTCTCACTCAAGTTTTCTTAAGCACCTAATTCCCTCTGCAAACCTCCTTTTGTTGAACTTATCTGAAGTGGTTTAGGTTTTATTCTTTGACCTCCAGCTGATGCAAAAACTCCGGGGAGCCTCATGTTCTAGCCGCCAAGAGATCCAGAGGGGAGAGCCGCATTTAGTCCTGGGGACTCTAAACAGCTTGCTCTTTGGAAGCTGTGTGACTCAGAGAATGAGAAAGAGCCTGGCTAGGAAGAAAAGATGGGGTTTAGTTTGCTGAATTCAATTGAAGAAGGAATTTCAAGGCTAAAGCCTGAGGTGACAGGAATTTACAGAGTTTATCTAAAGAGACTTGTCTGAAATTCCTAGAGAATTACAGATGTTTGAGTTTTAGGGGTTTGAACTTAGACATGGTTTTTGAGACAGGGTCTTAAGTTGTCCAGGCTGGTCTTGAACTTACCATAGAATAAAAGATGATCTTGAACTTCTGATTCTCCAGCCTCTACCCTCCTGAGGCATCAGCCACCAACATGGTTTAGTCTTTCTATCTCTCTCTCTCTTTTTTTCTGAGACATGGTTTCTCTGTGTAATCCTGGCTGTCCTGAAACTCCCTCTGTGGATCAGGCTGGCCTCGATCTCAGAGATCTGCCAGCCTCTGCCTCCCGAGTTCTGGGATTAAAGGCATGTGCCACCACAGCCCGACCATGACTTATGTTTTAGACTATCTTGACATCTCTTGACTTCCTACTATTGTCTTGGGCCCCACTGGGCTCAGCTGCCCATAGCACGATAGTGCTGGCCCTACCTGCCCTGTGGTATCCCTCCGTGATAGCCCTGCATCAAACAAAACAAGGCGGAGGTGATATCAAGAAAAGGTGAGAAATTGGGCTCCTGACAGAGTAAGGGCACTGGCCTGAGTCCTGAGGATAAGAACAGAAACGAAGGCCATTAAAAGGAAAACAAGAAGGGTCTGGGAGAGAGCTCATGGGTAAACTGCTGGTTATACACACACGAGGACCTGAGTTCAATCCCCGGCACCACAGGAAGAAACCACAATAACAAAAGTATATTAATTCAATCAAATACAGAGGTTGACATGTTTCTGGCCATGCTTGCCATGTCACAAAGTGGGACTTCTCTGCAAGCTTAGTTCTGAGCATGCAACCCTAGCACTTTCTTCTATGCGTACCGTTATACCATGAAATACCTTTGCTCGGATTCAAGACTAGGAATTGCGGTGTTTTTAATGTGCTATATATATAAAGCTTTCTGCTCCTGTAGAAATATAACAGTTTGATTACAGAAATCAAAGACTTGATCTTCTACAAAGCAATGAGTCTTAACCACTGAGCCATCTCTCCAGCCCCAGGTGATTTAATTTTTTATAAAACAAACACACCCATCTCATTAGCATGGAAATTGCTTTTGTCTTTAATAAATGGTAAAAGTACATACATAGCATAGGATTGCTTTAGAATAATTTATCATTTTGCCACTATTTTAATCTGTATATGCATAATATTTACCTGGGGTAACATAAAAATTTATTGGCTATATAAATATACCATCAATGGAAAAAACTTAATCCTTGCCTGTTCTAAGACCATAATAGACTGCTGATAGATTTGATTCATAAAAGATACATTGAGTCGCAGAGAAATTAAATAGCTTGTATTAGCTAAAAGTAGTCAGGTAATAATTGCCAGAATCTGATTTCAAAGCTCTCTTTCCTAAACACAAAATGTTAGACAGGAATCTCTGTTAATGAAATAAAGCTGGAAAGTTGGGCATGGTGGAACATGCATTTAATCCCAGCAGTAGGGAGGCAGAAGCCTGTGGAACTCTGAGTTAGGGGCCAGCCTGGTTTACATAGTTCCAGGATAGCCAGGGCTATACAGAGAAACTCTGTCTCAAAAAAAAAAAAAAAAAAACCCAAAGAAACAAATAAACAACCTAAAGAAAGAAAGAAAGACAGGCAGAGAGACAGACAGACCGAGAGCTGGAGCAGCCTGTTTAATGGGGAAAACTGAGAAAGAATCTACGATGTGCAACATATAAAATACTTCAAAGTATCCCCATGTATATATGGCTCATCATGTTGAATACCATGTATTCAAGCATGTAAGTCGTGGAAAGGCACAATGTGATTCTATGTACACGTAAATTGACAAAGCATGTAGCTGTGGTAAAACATCCAAGAAGGAGAAAAATGTCCCCAAATGTCTAAAACCAGTCCCTAGCCTGTCTTTATACAGCCTAAGAGCCAATAATGGTTTTTACAGGATTGAAGAGTTGTACATTTTTTTACAAAAACTTCAATGCATAATATTTGACAGAGACCTTCAAAGCCTAAAATATTTATTATCAAGAATCATATCGAAAATTAAGGGCATTCTCTGTGTTCTTTGGAGACATGTACACCTATAGAAAATATCTATGTATATCTCTTACCTATCTAACTATAATATATAGTGTCTATTCACTCAAAGCATATGTATGTATATTTATGTAGTGTGTGTGTGTGTGTGGTGTATGTGATAAAGATAGTTTTTTCTATAAGTCAGTGCTTATCTCTACAGAGAAGGAAAAAGGGACATATTTCTGTATCATTCTGTCTCCTCAAGGGGAAACGGAAACAACACGGCTTTGTCTCTGTTGACCTGTGGGGAAGGCTGTTTTTGTTTGTTTTTTATGTTCCTGAGCTTTAGTTTCCTCATCTACAGAGTTTAGATAGTAAGGATGGCTCTCCACTTACAGGGCTGAATCTATTTCCGACCAAGACAGATAGCAAGAACGGAAAAGCTTTCGGAACCACAGAGCATGACACAAGGCTAAGATATACCTTTTCTCTTGATTAAACTGATTTATCCCATTATTTGCTATGGTAGCAGAAAGCCGGCAAACACTATTGGACTGGAGGGACAGATAGTTTTTTCTTAAGACTTCTGTGTCATTGACTCTGAGGTGCCGATGTCGTTCAGGAGTAGAGTTTACCTAATTTCATCTTTTCTGTCCATGCCACTAGCATGTCAGTGTTGTCAGGTTTCAATCCCGAGACATAAATATAGAGTTATGTTTGCCCTGATTTAATCCAAAGGTCCATCTACTATATAAGACCCTGTCTTAAAAATTAAACAAAAATATGGAGGCAGTATTGATTTTCCCTCTGTATAAGCCCCACCTCCCTGGAGGTCCTTCTGCACCTTCACAAAGGGCTCCTTGTGAAGTCCTGCAGCACTTCTCTCCCTTCAGGCTCGCTGCTGTTGAGCTGGGATTGATTGCAGTATTCTGTTATCACATGTCCCCCTCTTGACAAGGGCATACTTCTGCAATTGACAATTGAAATTCTATGAATTCAAATGAATTTTTAAAGTTTTTTTTTTTTTTTTTTTGAGGCAGGGTTTCCCAGCAGCTATGGAGCCTGTTCTGGAACTAGCTCTTATAGACCAGGCTGGCCTCGAACTCAACAGAGATCCGCCTGCTTCTGCCTCCCGAGTGCTGGGATTAAAGGCGTGTGCCACCACCTCCCAGCTTCAAATGAAATTCTTCTGAAATTCATTGCATAAGACAGTCTTTCCAAATAAACTATGTCTTTGAGAGATCCTCAGAACTTAGCAAGTACCCTGAAAACAGCACACCCCTTTCGTCACTGCAGGATTCTGGTGTTCACGAGTTAATCGTCCTGTGCAGCTCAAATGCCTTCAGGAATATTGCAAAAGACTTTCCAGCACTTCATTTGATGTTCAACACACTTTCTTGTCCAAAAGTATTTTTTACAGTGCTAACTTGTTTGTATGCTTTCTTTTCTCCTGTTTCTGCAGTCATGTTCACCTACCTTTGAAGACATCATTACCCCAAATTGAAAAGAGCTACTTAACATTTACTGCACAAGCTCCTAGACTTTATTTTTGTTAGATTTGCTCGTGGTTTCATCTTTATGCGGGGGGTGAGGGAGAGAGCGAGCGAAGACTGAGGCACTGCTAATATTACTACAGTCTCTTGCTTATATTTTTCAAGAGCCATCCAATTTTATTCCTGGATCTTTTGAAGGTGGATGGAACACAGTTAAGAGTCCCTTGTTTAAAGAACAATCAGATAAGAGGTTCATTAAAGACATTGTATTCAGGATAACTCTTTCCATGTGCTTTTGCCCTGAGCACTTTAGAATAACAGCTCCTTGAATTTTGATGATGTTTCTTTGACCTCTATATGCTGTGCAAAGGCACACTCTCAAATCCATTGTTGTCTTTGATTAACTTCGGCTCAGGTTAGCTCATATTCTAGGTGCATGGAAAATGGAGCTAGTCGTCAGCAGTTTTCATTTGTTACCAAATTTTTATCACTATTATTTAAATATTACAGCCCTGCCTGGCCCTCAACTTTTTAAAGAAGATATTGAAGGAGGTAGGAGGGGTTTGGAGAAATAGCTCAGTGGTTAAGAGCAGTGACTGCTCTTCTAGAGGACCTAGGTTCAATTCCCAAGACCTACATGGCAGCTCACAACTGTCTGTAATTCCAGTTCCAGGGGGTCCATGGTACTAGGCATAAACATGGTGTATATTATATATATATATATATATATATATATATATATATATATATATATATAATGCATGTAGGCAAAATATACATACATATAAAATAAAATCGATGAATCTTTAAAAAAAGAAATAGGAAGGATCTATATTCCTTTTGAAAGAAGTGTTGCAATGAAGAAACAAGATTTGGAGCAGGGAATGGTGGTGCACACCTTTAATCCCAGCACTCTTGATGCAGAGGTAGAAATAGGTAGAGCTCTGTGAGTTTGAAGCCAGCCTGGACTACATAGTGATAGCCAGGGCTACATAGAGAGACGCTGTCTCAGGCAGGGAAGGATGGAGGGAGGGAGGGAGGGAGGGAGGGAGGGAGGGAGGGAGGGAGGGAGGGAGGGAGGAGAGAAGGAACCAGATTTGGACATACAGGATGTAGTAGTGCACATCTATAATCCAAACACTCAGCAAGTTGAGGCAACAGAATTGAGAGTTCTAAGACAGCCTGGGCTGCCTAACAAGACCCATCAAAAATGAAAATAAGCAAATAAGTAACTCAGAAGACTTCAGGCCAGGTGTAGTGGTCAGCCTGTAATGTCAGTACTCAGAAGAATGGAGCAGAAGATATGAGTTCAAGTCCAGCTGGCCTGGGATACACAGTAAGATCCTTGCTCAAGACACAAAACAAAACAAACAAACAAAAATAGAAGTCCTAACCTCAAATTCTAGTTCTACCAATTACTTTAGAGACTGTACAACCTGATAAACCACTTAACTTTCTGAGTCTCAATTTTTTCATCAGTAAAAGGCAAATGTTAATAATGGTGTACACCTCCCAAAACTGTGATCAGGGATCAGTAGCTATTGTTATTAATCTCCATAACTATCAAACTTTCTATCTCTAGAAATGGAAACAAAGTGTTGTGAACACATCTCAGTAGTAGATTGCTTAAGATGGAAGCCTCTGTGTTCCATATCTAGAACGAGAGAGAGAGAGAGAGAGAGAGAGAGAGAGAGAGAGAGAGAGAGAGAGGGAGGGAGGGGCTGATATACTCTTAGGTAAGCTTGCAGGTGTTGACATTCTGGTTGAGACAGTTCACTGTGCAATATTAAATATACATTGGAGAATGGTTAGCACTGTCCTTGCCCACTTAGGCCAGGAGAATCCTTCCACATAGTCAAATTAAGTGATAACAGTTCTCAAAATTCTGTCTGCTCTTAAGAGTTAGGAACCATTAAAAGGCTAAGGATTGAGTTATACACATAAGGTACTATAGCTGTTCAACAAATAAACTACAAGTTATCAATCGCAAAAAGAGCTGAATCCCTCTAACATGCTGCACTTGGTACTCTAATTCCATCTAGGATTTCAGTAGTTTTATACTCTTTTAATTAACAATGCTATCACCCAGGAATTTTTATAGTTTTCTATTTTGTTTTCTTTCAATAAGAGCACTTGTTCATGTTTTAGGAGTACTTGGCATTTCTGGAAATATTCAAATCCTGTTCCTAATGCCAAGAGATAAAGCTGGGTGACTTGCTTGAAGTCTGAATGAAAATGTGTCTAAAACTGGACAGAATTGTATTTTTCCTCCTTCCTGTGTCTTGGAAACATTCCAAGAAGTACTAAAAGCTGGAGCATCAAGATTACAGCCTGGTCAAAGTGTATAGCAGCTCATAAAAAGGCTAGATCTGATCATGCTTCCTATTGGAGTTAGGCTGACCACCAAGTAGCTATAGGTAGATTTCTGTTTTTCTATTTATATAACTTGTGTTTTTCAACTAGTTCCATTATCACTCTGTTGTTTTTTATAATGGGAGGAAACTAACTTAAGTCATATAGTGTAACATGATACATTATATGACAATATATTTCTCAAAACATTTTGTTTTTCCTTTCCTACTCTTCTTTCCTCTATCCACAAGAGAAGGGGACAAACCATCATGTATACTCATATTACCTCCTACATCCCTCAGTAAAAGAATAGACTAATACAAGCAATTAATGGCTCATATAATAAAAACTTTCAGACATTGCAGAAAGAAACTGAAAAAGATAGCAGAAGATGGAAATATCTACCATGACCATGAACTGGTAGGATTAATACAATAAAAAATGGTCATTCTACCAAAAGCAATATATGGGTTCAATGCAGTCCCCATCAAAATTCCAACCCCCCAAAAATAATTTACAAAACAGGATTGGAGAGATGGCTCAGCAGTTAAGATCATTGGCTGCTCTTCCAGAGGTCCCTGAGTTCAATTCCCAGCAACCACATGGTGTCTCACAACCATCCGTGATGAGATCTGGTGCCCCCTTCTGGCCTGATGACATACATGCAAGAAGAGCATTATGTGCGTAATAAATAAATAAATATATATTTTTTTAATTTACAAAATTCCAACACAATTTTTCACAGAATTTGAAAGGACAATTTTTACCTTCATATAAACACACACACACACACACACACACACACCAAAAACAAAACCAGAACAAAACCAAAACAGAATAACTTAGCTCTCCTGAATAGTAAAAGAACTGCTAATGGCATCACCATCCACAACTTCAAGTTGTGCTGCAGAGCTACAATCATAAAAAGAGCACTGTATTTGCATAAAAACAGACATTGATTAATGGAATCAAATCGGACACACGGGCACCTGATTTTGCAAAATAAGCCACAAATACACACTGAAAAAAAGACAGCATCTTCAACAAATGGTGCTGGTCACACGGGATGATGCACGTAGAAGAATGCAAATAGATCCACACTTACCACCCTGAACATAACTCAACCCAAAGGGATCAAAGATCCCAACATAAAATCAGATACACTGAACCTGGTAGAAGAGAAAATGAGGAACAACCTTGAACTCATTGGTATAGGAGGTGACTTTCTGAACAGAACACCGATAGCACAGGCACTAAGATCAGCAATTACTAACTGGAACCTCATGGAACTGAAAGCTTCTATATGGCAAAGGACACCGTCATTTAGGCAAAGTGGCAGGCTATAGAATGGGATAAGATTTCTACCAACTACACATCAGATAGGGGACTAATACCCAAAAACATAAAGAACTTTAAAAGCTACATATCAAAAAGTCAAATAACCCAATTAAAAATAATACAGATCTAAAGAGAGAACTCTCAAAAGAGGATTCTCAAATGGCTGAGAAACACGTAAAGAAATGTTCATCATCCTTAGTCATCAGGGAAATGCATATCAAAGCTACTTTGATGTTTCATCTTAAAACAATCAGAATGGCCAAGACCAATAAACCAAATGACAGCTCATATTGGCAAAGATGTGGGGTAAGGGGAACACTCATCCGTTACTGGTGGGACTGCAGACTTTTACAGCCTCTATGGGAAATCAGTGTGGTGGGTCCTCAGGAAGATTGGAATCAATCTACCTCGAGAACCAGCTGTAGCACTCTGGGTGATACCCAAAGGACACCTAGCCCCCCACAGAGACACTTGCTGAGCCATCTTCATTGATGCTGCATTCATAATAGCCAGAACCTGGAAACAAACTAGATGTCCCTCAACAGATGAATGGATAAAGAAAATATGGTACATTTACACAATAGATATTACTCAGCCATTCAAAAAATGAAATTATGAAATTCGCAGGTAAATGGACAGAACTAAAAAAAGTCAACCTTGGTGAGGTTAACCCAGGCACAAAAGGACAGATATGATATGTTTAGTGGTTTGATTACATATGGCTGCCATAGGTTCATATGTCTGACTGCTTGACCCATAGGGAGTGGTATTGTTAGGAGGTGTGGCCCTGCGGGCGTAGGTGTGGTCTTCTTGGAAGAAGTGTGTCACTGTGGGGACAGGCTTTGAGGGCTCATGTGCTCATGTTATGCCCAGTATGTCCTTCTGCTGCCTGTGTTCAAGATGTAGAAGTTTCAGCTCCTTCTCCAGCACAATGTTTGCCTGCACGCTGCCAGCTCCCTGCCATGATGATAATGGACTAAACCTTCGAAACCGTAAGCAAGCCCCAATTAAATGATTTCCCTTTTAAAAGTTGCTATGGTCATGGTCTCTTCACAGCATTATAAATATTAAGACAGCATGGATTTGCTTATATGTAGATGCTAGCTGCTTAGTTTTCAATAAGCAGGCTACAATTCATGTAACCACAGAGGTTAGGTTAGAATAAGAGACTAAGGGGAATGGAGGGATCGCCCAAGGAAGGGGAAATAAAATAGAGCATTATAGATAGATTGGGAGAACAACTAGAACAGGAGGATCAAATGGGGAGGCAGAGGAAAGGGAGGGGGTAAGGGAGTGAATGCTGGGGGGAGCAACTAAAACCAAGGGCCATTTGAGGAGTTGTATGGAAACCTAATACAATAGAAACACACACACACACACACACACACACATATAAAGAAATATATTTTTAGTTAATTTATGTGTATGCATGTTCTGCATGCATGTATATGTGTATATCACATGCATGCTTGGTATCTATTGAGGTCACAAGAGGCAATCAGTCCTGAAACTGGAGTTAGCAATGGTTGTAAGCTACCATATGGGTGCTGGGAATTGAACCCAAGTCTTTTGAAAGAGCAGTTACATGCTCTTAAGCACTAAGCCATCTTTCCAGGCCTTGACTGAAAGAAATCTAAATGGGAATAACTAAATATCCAAGGATACAATGCCTCAATTAGACATCCTATACCACCAAATGAAATCTCCAGTGCTGAGAATGGGTTACAACTAATCAAGTTGTTGGCCAAAGAGGCCCCATGGACACCACCAAACAGCTCATGCTATTGTTGAGGCTTCTGGTTGCTTCCCACACACTGATGGAAAGGCCCTGTTGCTGAAGACAATACTACATGATGCATTGAACATGGAGAAGTCGAGCTGGTGCCTTCCTGGAGTCTTCACCCTAATGACTAGTGTTCATGGTACTGGAGTCAGTTAGTACTCTGCATGCTTTCAGAGGAGAAAGCTAAACACCAAGCCAGCTACAAACTGTTGGATATACAATGGTGACCTACCTGAAAGATGTGTTGGTACAGTTGTGGCACAAAGCTTGGAGGAGTAGCCAATCAACAGCTCATTGACTTTAAGACTCACACCATGAAATGGAACACATACCTGATCTTGCTGGAGTGGCCAAAAACATAAAACTAAATACTACTGTTCTACTAAAACAGCACACCAATGAACATGACTCCTAATGACAGTCATCTATACTCATCGATCAGTGTCTTGCTCAGTCATCATCAGAGAAGCTTACTCTTGCAGTAGATGGGAACAGAAACAGAAACCCACAACAGGACAATTGGGCAGAGAGAGAGAGAGAGACCTTTCACTTGACACTCCCACATCATGGGAGGTCTCCATCAAATTCCTCCCCTCAGAGCTCAGGGAATCCTGTGGAAGAGAAAGCAGAAAGGTATTTTTTTGTTTGTTTGTTTTTTGAGACAGGGTTTCTCTGTATCTTTGGAGCATGTCCTGGAACTAGCTCTTGTAGACCAGGCTGGTCTCGAACTCTCAGAGATCCGCCTGCCTCTGCCTCCCGAGTGCTGGGATTAAAAGTGTACGTCATCACCGCCAGGCGAAAGCAGAAAGATTTTAAGAGCCAGTGTAGATGGAGGACATTCTAGGACCTGCATGGGTCTGTGCCAGATGGGGTCACAATGCTGTGAGAAGCGGGTAGAATCCCCTAACCCTAGCCCAGAAGCTATCTCCAGTTGATAACCATCTGCAAGTGAAGAAGTTAGGGAGTCTCATTGAGTATATAAACCACTGATGGAGGGGGCGTTGTTTTCTGAGCAAGGTTTCTCTGTATAGCTCTAACTGTCCTGGAACTTACTCTGTAGACCAGGCTGGCCTCGAACCCAGAGAGCCACTTGCCTCTGCCTCCCAAGTGATGGGATCAAAGGCGTGTGCCACCACTGCCCAGTTCTCATTTTTTTTGTCTTTGAAATTATTAAAAAGGAGCAAGAAGCTTCAGTGTACAAAGTAGAATCGATGTATATAATTACAGTATAATGTACATTGCAAATTGTTAGCCAAACAAGATTTTGAATATTTTTACCATAACAAAATGATGTGTATTTGATGAGAGATGTGCTTAACCAGATTTAAACATCCCACAATGTATACATGTATAAAATTTTGCAGGAAACCCCATAAAATGTACAACTTTGTTGTGTACCAGTTAAAAGCAAATTTCACTAAAAGATAGTGACAGACGACCTGATCTTGAATTGAATTGGAAAATACATATATGATAATTTCATGAATTCATTTTATACAGAAATCATGATTAGCCACTAAAATATAATAATGTACCCTTCAGAACCTTCTGGGGAAAACAATATTTGTTTTTGTTTGACTGTATCTGGATAGAGTTCCCGTGTTTGTGAAGTAATTAATATAAAAAATATTTTAAAAATTAACAAAGGGCTTGAGAATAAAGATGCAAGATTTTTGCCTAATGTTCTATCGCTGTTTTCCCCTGGGGATTTCAAGCACTCTGAGCAACCTCTGTGAAGAGATCAAAACTAAAATCAATTTATGACTTGTTCTCAAGATTATCAGAAGTGTGCTTTAATTGCAAAGAAAAACTGAGATGATTTGTGGGTCTCACATTTCACATCAGCACCTGTTTTCCTCCTACCTCTGTCGTTTCAGAATAGCACAGATTTCTTGGCCTTTCTTCTTCTCTACTGGGGCTGCAGTAGCTGGAGATGGCTGTCCTTTTAGTGCAAATTACCATTTGAAAGAATCGTCTGGTAATATTTGTATTAACAAGGAAAATGAGTGCCAACTCCACATTTTGCTGCCAGAAAGCTCATTAACAAAGGTAGATATAAATATCCAAGATGAGAAAATGAATTTTGAACGTGACTTCCCTCCCTGTGGTATCCCTACAAGCCGTTCACACATCCCTGCCAACCTCAACTGCCTCTCCTCAGCTTCTTCCTAATGAGCAGGAGGGTCCTAGGCATGGCGGTACATGCCTTTAAACCCAGTGCTCGGGAGGCAGAGGCAAGCCTGATCCACATAGCCAGTTCCAGAGGTACTGAACCTTCTGCAAAATCAAATCAAAGAAAAATGAGCAGAAAAGCAATGTCTCAAGATGAGATACTCTTTCCCCACCACCACTTCCCCTCAATCCAAATCACCACGGGTTGGGATTTCCTGCAGTGTGCTGTGTGCCCAAGAAGTCTGCACAAAAAGATGCTTCACTCGCTCAACCAACATTTTTTTTATGTTTATTTTGGTTTCATGTGTATGGAGATTTTACCTCCGTGTATGTTCTGTGCACCGCATGCACGTGTGGTGCTCACAGAAGCCAGAAGAGGGCTCTGGATCACTTGGGACTGGAATTACAGATGGTTGTGAGCTTCTATGTAGGTGCTAGGAATTGAACCCTGGTCCTCTGGAAGAGCAGTTCTCTTAACAGTTAATCCATCAATCTAGTCTCCGATAATTTATTGGGCACACACCAAATACCTTCTTACCAATCTTGAGTCAGATTTCCTATTTCTTATTGTTCATGCAATTTATAGGGCTATCTTTAAGAAAAACCTTTAAAATCTCAACAATGTGGTTATCTAAACGAGACATAAAAAAATTACAAAATGAACTAACATGTAAACATGGGTGGGGAAAATTTCACAAGGCCCCATCGCTAGATGAAGAGCTACAGGTAATTAACGGCTGCTGAAAGCGGGAGAATCAGTCTGCACCAGGGAAAAGCTGCTGCTAGGTTATCTGATCCCAAGTCATCAGCCCTGAACACATGCACATATGAGCAACACTCAATGAACTCAACGGGTTATGTTTATAAGTGTATATGCATAGATGGAATGATAATAATTAAGGAATAAATGGTTATGAATTCTAGAAAGGGAAGGATGGACTCAGATGGACTTAATGGGAGAAGGGTGTGAAAATAATGTAAGTACAGCACTCATATACGAAGTTCTCAAAAACTGAAATTAAGAAAAAAACAAGTTAAAAATCATTTTAGAATTTAGAGACCATAACCAAGTAGAGGCCAGCTCTAGCACTAGCTAGTTCAGCTTTGTTTCTCTTCCACTCCCCATGCACTTCTGTGATGGGCACCACCCCTACCCCGGTAGAGACTCTAGGCTTGACTTCCAGATGCAAGCGACATGACCTAGCAAGGGGTAGAATATTGCTAGCAGCCATGATTGCCCCAGGTGAAGAATGATGATAAGAGCAATTATACATTCTGGTGGCTATCAAAACCACAAGCAGAGTCCACTAAACCCAAGTTAGTTGTATTCTCACTTCATCTTCCCTTTAGCCTGGTATCAAAATGCCAGCAACGCAACCTCATGGATGGCATCGTGGAAGAAGGAGATAGTGATGGAAAGGAAGCCAAAATGAAGCTACTATCTTCACCAGTGCAAAGTCTGCAGAACCAATCACATGGGCACTTTTCTTTCTTTTTTTTGTTTCTTTTTTTAGTTTTTTGAGACAAAGTTTCTCTGTGTATAGACTGGACTGTTTTGGAACTCTATAGACCAGGCTGGCCTCGAACTCCCAGAGATCCACCTGCCTCAGACTCCCCAGTGCTGGGATTAAAGGTGGACCCCACCACCAAATGGTACATGAGCACTTTAAGTTACACCCTGCGGTTCAGAGGGTTCTGTGAAAGATTCACCCTGGAAAATAACTAACAAATAGAAGATAGGCCCTAAAGACGACACTTCCTTTACTTTATGGTAAACCTGCTGCTGCTTATCGTGTGACTTTGAGTAAATCCTTCCTTTTTCCACTCTAGCAGCTTGCTTGTATATGGTTTAATGCTACTAAAACCTCCCTTAAGCAAATATTCTGTTCCTTAGTTACCACAAATCTGTGGATAGTCATGTCCCTTATACAAAGTGCTGTAGTATTCACATGTAATCTATGCACATCCTCTTGTGGAGTCTCACATCTCTGGATTGTGCACAACATCTGATACAATGTAAGTGCTGTGTGAACAGCTGTGTTGTTAAATTACTTAGGAGCGATAACAGGAAAAACATCTGTATGTGTGAAATACAGGTACTTCTTTGAGACAAGGTTTCATGTAGACCAGGTTGGTCCTGAGCTTGCTATGTCACTAAGGCTGACCTAAAACTTCTCATCTTCCTGCCTCCGGCTCTGAAGTTCTGGGATTACAAACATACCGCACAACACCCAAGCTAATTGAAAAATATTTTTGGTCCACAGTTGGTTGACTTCATGAGAGCAGAACCCAGTCTTCCTGAAGCTGTCAACAAATGGGCATTAGATGAAGTCATGAAAGTAGACAGAAAATTTTAATAGAATCTGTGGATTATAATGAAATAGTGTATAAATGTCAATTTCCTCGTTTTAATGGTACTACAATAGTAATATATGAGAATATTTTTGCCTTGTAGAAAATACGTACTGAAAGACAGGTGCCACGGACATCATGTTTGCAATTTATTGTCCATTGGTTCATAAAAATGCTACAATATGTACTTAATAAGAATTATAAAGCAAGTATGAATAATTGAGAAATCTACATGAAAAGTGTATGAGAACTCTGTACTTTTTACTTTAATATAAGTTTGAAAATTATTTCAAAATAAGAAAATTTAAGAAGGAAACAGTTGGAGGCACTTGCTAAAATACTATATTAAAGAGTGAATTATCCACTTAATCAAACAAGTCTACTTTAAACATGACTACATTTAGCTCATTAACTACTTTGAGTGGTGAGAGAATAAGAAAACTCATTCACGAACATAAAAGATCTTCATATAATTGTAAGAGTCACTGTAAAACTATTGTTCCCTCTTGACTATTTCTTTTCTATCACCCCACCCCCATACCCCCAGCCCCTACTCCCGTGCATGCCTCAGAGACAGAGTCTAACTAAGAAGCCCAGAACGGCCTGAAACTCACTCCAGAGCTCATGATGGCTTCTGGAACTCTCTAGGCTGCTGTCTTTGAATTCACTGTCCTCTTGTTTCAGCCTCCTGAGTGCTGAGATTAGGGGTATGTGTCACGGCACACAGCCTTCAGCCACTTTTGAGCTCTATAGAACTTTTCTAAGAACGCTTTAAGAGGGTGAAACCAACTATACCCAATGTTCTATAGCTCAGCTATGTCAGTTACCTCTGAGCTATCCATTAAGTAAACAATAGGAGGAAGTCACGTATATTTATAAAAATAGAAGTGATTAGGGCTGGAGAAATGACTCACCAGGTAAGAGCACTTCAATTCTTCGCATCCACTTGGCAACTCTCAACTGTCTGTAACTCCAGTTCCAGGGGATCTGACACCTTCGCACCAATACACATAAAATGAACTTAAATAAATTATTCAAATTAAAATAGTGGTGATCTTTTTAAGCTTTTTATTTACATTTTTTTATTCAATATGGTTTTATCTTATTCGGTCCCTTCCTGAGAAGGTGATCCTAATTGCAGCATTGACGTTCACTTGTATTACTCGTTTTCAGAATCTTAAAAAGAATGGTGTCAACAGAGCTCTCTTTAGGGTACAATCACACACTCACACACACACACACACACACATGCAAAGTCCTAAATATTCAACAGAGAATTGTCTAGGTCTAGGACAGGGCCATAGAATACTAACTAGTGATCTTGTTATTATAGTCGTCAGATGCGTTTCAAATTTTTCTCATCATTACCTCTGCAATATGTCCAAGTGGAATATTGCAGAGGAGAGCATGGCAATCCACTGTAGGGCTTTTGAAACTGTAGGATGGCTCAGCAGTTTGGGCAGTTGTGTCAGTCGCTGGACCACTGATGACGTAAGTGTGCAGAGTAGCCCACTTCTAAGAAGGTCCATCTGCTACCAGACTAATTTTGCAGCAACTTTATAATGGTTAAGGCAGGGCTTAAATCAATGTCAGCCAAACTCAGTTCAATTACAACCTCCTTTCTCCTACGCTCCTCTACTTTTTTGAGATAAAGAAGTCATTTTTCAAAAATGAAATGGTCTCTTTAGAGAACTACGGAAAACAATTTAACTCCCAAAGTCGTGTGCAGAATCTGGTGCTGACAATATGCAGTAACAGTTAACTGTTTCATTAGGAAAAGTGCTTACACCTCTTCTTGCCCACCTCCCTCAGCATTTGCTCCTTGAAATAAATCTCAAATAAAACAAAACTAAACTGATTTACCACTCATTTCTGGAATTCAAGTTGAAAGTGAAAGACCCCAGTGGTGGGCAGTCTTTCAGGCTGAGGAGACCCTCCCAAGGAACAGCGAGTCACTCTTCGGATGCAAATAGCAAGAGGCTTTATTCAGTACACAGGTACCTGGGGCGACTTAGTCTCTCGGGAGACAAGCGCGCCTGCAGACTGGGGGAAGGTCTTTTTATAGGAAAGAGGGCAGCAGAAGCAGATTACAGAAGCAAATTCATCGTTAGTGGTCAGTTGGAATGGGGCAAGGGGCACAGGTGGTTTTTCCTCTCCCAGCACAGATGTATGGGAACAGATATCCTGTTAATTGATGTCCTGCCCGAATCTATGGATATAAATATCCTGTTTTGCAGCCAGGGACCCTGACCTTACTCTGCACTTACAGTCGTTCATCAAAAGCTTTGTGAAATGACGTTACAGCAGCCAAGCTGGGATCTTTCATAGGGGGAGTTGTCTCTTCTGTGAATTACTGATATTCTAAGTTGGGCACATGTGCTGACTATAGGCATCCTGTTTCCTTAAGCAAACGGGAGGTTCTCATTAGAGAAGGCCAGCTGCGGGTTCCTTATCGCTTGGGGCCAGATGGCTGACCGGCTGACCGCAGATATCTTGCCTGGCTTCTCCGCCCTTGTTCTCAAGTCGAACTTCCCTGCTCTAATGTTACTTGCGTTGCTCCAAAGTTTAAGCCTGGCATTGCTGCTGCTTAGCTGTTTGTCTATACTGTGGGGGTCTTTCACCCCCCCCCCTTTTTCTATCAACTGAATAAAACCCTTTATTCATTTAGCTGTGGTATCCATGTCTTCGGGATCAAACTGTCTAAGCTGATGATACTGTTGTGTCAGGACCAGAGCCTGGATGACAGACAGCCTGTCCTTCATGAATTGGACCAAGCGATTTAGGATACAAGGCCCAAAAAGCAAGATTAAAAGTATAACGATTAGGGGGCCTATGATGGAGGAAACCAAGGTGGTAAACCAGGGAGACCTGTTGAACCAGCCTTCAAACCATCCCTGCTCTGACTGGAACAACTGCTGTCTCTGCTTAAGTCTTTCCCTCAGTTTTGGCATATTGTCTCTGACTAGGCCAGTATGGTCTGCATAAAAACAACATTCCTCTTTCAGGGCAGCGCATAAGCCTCCTTCTTGCAGGAACAATATATCAAGCCCCCTGCGGTTCTGCAGCACCACTTCTGACAGAGAGGTTAGGGATTTCTCAAGGGCGCTGACTGATTCTTCTAAGGCCTTGATGTCCGTATGCATTGCCACTTGAAGCTGTCTGAATTGGCTGGTAGCTACAAGGGCAGAAGCACCAGTTCCTACCCCTGCTGCTATACCTCCTGCAGTTAGTCCTCCTACCAGCAGGGCTAAAGTAAGGGATACTGGTTCTCGTTTGAATCGAGGTCTCCCTTCAAAATGACTATAAATATATTCAGGATCATGATATGTAACTTTAGGCCATAATTCAACTAAAACACAGTAATCAGAGGTCAGGTTAAGTACAGTTGTTGATAGACAAGGGGTGATCCCAGTGCTACAAGCCCAGTAGGTACCGCTTGGTGCGGTTAAATAATAACCGGATGGGACGGGCTGTCGAGTATTGCATAAAGCTTGATGAGAGCTTGGGACCGTTCCCATGCAGAGTCCTTTTCCTGATACCTCCGACAGGGTTAGTTTGTGCTGGGGAAGACCGATGCACTGTGTGGGTGGCGAGTTATATACGACATAGGTACCTGTCACTGCTATCCCTTCATAATAGGGGGGTCTGGAAATCAAGCATAGCCAACATTCCTGGGTCTTATTGGGGTCTGTCACATTTAAGGCTAGATATGCCCCCTGGACTAAATCAAGTAACCTGTCCCCGGTCCCGGATTGGTAGGGAGTCGGGGAGGCTGTGAGTGGGGTAGAAGCAGTTGATGGGGTGGCTGGTACATTGAGGGGAGCTTCTGGGAGCACTGCCTGGCCGGGCTGTGATGGGGGTCTTTGGTCAGAAATAACTAGATTAGGACCAACTGCTTGGCGGGCCGTTTCCACTTTTAGTTTTATAGTGAAGATGGCACCTAGGTCCTTCTTAGTCATTCTGTTTGGGAAGTACCATCGGAGGCCCCAAGTCCTCCCTGTCATCCAGTTAGACTGCCCTGATGCTCGACCTCGGGGGGTGAAGGTGATGTTTAAGGGCAGGCAGGTGGGGTTGCCTTTACATTTTCCAGTATTCTTTGCGGAACACTCCCTAGGGGAGGTGTAGTTCTTATGAACAGTGATCCAGTCCCATGAGGAGCTAGGCTTCCAAAACGCATCCCCGGTTGTTTCACATCCCCAGGCATTACAGAATAAGCTTTCCCATCCTCCACAGCGTCGGACCTGGTCTCGCTCCCGCCCATCCCGGGGACAGACATAGAAATCCAATTGCCCCAGGAAGCATCTTCCTTCAGGGCTTCCGCAGCCGAATTTTCCCCCAGGAGAAAAGCGGCTGCCTGCCCGGTCCTTTAACTGTGTAGGTAGCAAATCAGGAATATCCCATATCTCTGATCCTGCTGCAAGCTGGCAGAAATCCGGGGTAAGTGGGGGCCACCAGGTGTCTATCGCATGGTTTGCCTGAATTTCCCAGACAACTTCTCCGACCGAGGACAATACCTGCCATTTTAGGGAGCGTACCAGGTGAGGGCTGTCTCCCCGGACTATCATCCCTAGTCCCAACAAGATCCATAAACCAGTCAATGGGGCCCCCGGGTAAGTCTTATCTTTAGAGGGTTTTGAGAGCGCTGGACCCTCCATAGTGGTTCTGCTGTATCTCCTTCTGTACGAGCTGTTTTTACGTGGGAGGCGTGGACCCAGGCCGCGATGCCGTCAACTTTCAGTGCCGTTGGAGTGGTTAGCAGCACGGTGTAGGGTCCTTTCCAGCGGGGTTCCAGATTCTTAGTCTGATGTCTGCGGACCCAAACTGTATCGCCAATCTGGTAGCTGTGAGGTACCGCTGGTCTGTCTAATTGTTCCTTATAGGCTGCAGCGAGTGGCTTCCAGACCTCTCTCTGCACGATCTGGAGTGCCTGTAAATGAGCTTCCAGAGAGGGGCTATTAGCAAAGTCTGAAATGTTGGAGTCAAAGAAATTAATGAAGGGCGGGGGCGCCCCATATAGTATTTCAAAAGGTGTGAGCCCGTGGGGTCCTGGTGTATTGCGAGCTCTGTAGAGGGCTAGGGGTAGTAGGAGCACCCAGTCTCTAGTGCCAGTTGCAAGCGTTAATTTGGTCAAAGTCTCCTTAATAGTTCTATTCATTCTTTCTACCTGTCCTGAACTCTGGGGTCTGTATGCACAATGTAATTTCCAATCAATCCCCAATAGCTTGGCCACCAACTGACTTACCTGGGAGACGAAGGCAGGTCCATTATCAGTGCCCAGCACTTGGGGCATGCCATACCTGGGGAAGATTTCTTCCAGCAGCTTTTTGGTCACAATTTTTGCGGTCTCATGCTTGGTCGGGAAGGCTTCCACCCATCCCGAAAAGGTGTCCACAAATACCAATAAGTACCGGTATCCATACATGCCTGGTTTTATTTCAGTAAAGTCAATTTCCCATTGTACTCCTGGTCGATGTCCGCGGATTCGCACCCCCTGTCCCACCTTGGTTTTTCCTGCATTTACCTGTGCACATGCTCTACATTTGTCCATAACTTTTTGGAGGATGCTGTCTCGCCCTAATAAATAGCAAAAAGTTTCCTGCCGGTCTAACAAAGTTTTCATCTTTCGGGGGCTTAGATGGGTCAATTTATGTAAGTAATCAAGCATCTTATAAGTGTATGCCATCGGCATCACTGTTTTTCCCTTCCATGTCCATTCGCCCGTTTTCTGGTCCTGCTCCGCTCCCATGTCTGCCAGGAGCTTTAGATCCTCCTCATCATATTTGAGGGGGTCTCTCTTATCTTGGTGTATGGGCAGTATGGCTAGCGGAGCCTGCAGAGCCACCTGTTTGGCGGCTTCATCAGCCAGCCGGTTTCCTCGAGCCTCAGGGCTGTCTCCTTTCTGGTGTCCTGGGCAATGTATAATGCTCAGTTTCCGAGGCAGAAATAAAGCTTTTAACAAGGCTAAGATCTCTGTTTTATTTTTAATTTCCTTTCCTTCTGAAGTCAGTAGCCCTCTTCTTCTGTATATTTCCCCATGAACATGAGCAGTGGCAAAAGCATATCGGCTGTCAGTATAGACATTGAGCTTCTTACCTTCTGCCATCCTCAAAGCTTGTGTCAAGGCGACAAGCTCTGCTCGCTGCGCAGAAGTCCCCGCAGGCAGAGGCTGTGCCCAGATCACCTCGGTCTCCGTGGTTACCGCTGCACCCGCCTTTCGCTCACCTTCCCGCGGAAAGCTGCTGCCGTCAGTGTACCAGGTGACATCCTCATCCCGGAGGGGTTGATCCATCAGGTCCGGTCTGGTCCAGGGCATTTCCGCAAGGATAGGCTATTGGCCGCCGCCAGGGCCCCAGCCTTTGGGTCAAGACCCCTTTTCTTTCCAGTAGGCACATTGGTCCTTGTCGAGGGGTAGCCCTCTTCTGTCTCCCCCCTGTCTATCCTGTCTTTGCCCTGACACTACGGTGGCCAAAAGTTTACTCATTTCCTTATGTCTCTTGCGGTCCCTCTCTTTTTCCCTTTCCTTTTCCCTCTCCTCAGCTTCTTTTCTTAGGCGGTCCTCCCTCTCCTCCTGAGTCTCCCTCTTATTGAAAATCTTTTCTGCTTCCTTTAGCAGATCCCTGAGTGAGCTTTCCCTGAGGTTCTCTAGACTCTCCAGCTTGCGTCTGATATCTGGAGCTGACTGCCAAATAAAAGACATGGAGATATTGGTCTCCTGTCCGGGGTCGTCAGGGTCATAGGGAGTATATCTGCGGTAAGCCTCTTTGAGCCTCTCAAGGAACGCAGAGGGAGTTTCCTCTGACCCCTGTATAACCTGCTTTACCTGAGCCAAATTCGTTGGGCGTCGAGCCGCCCTGTGGAGACCCGCTATGAGCAACTGGCGATAGAGGGCTAGGTGATTCCTACCTTCCACCGTGGTGAAATCCCAAGAGGGGCGTTCAAGGGGAAAGGCAGAATCTATTTCATTAGGCAATTGGGTGGAGCGGCCATCAGGTCCCCGGACTTCCTTCTGGGCGTCCAGGAGGACCCTCTGCTGTTCCTCCGAAGTCAGCAGGGCCTGCAGCAGCTGTTGGCAGTCGTCCCATGTAGGCTGATGGGTAATCAAAATAGATTCAATCAGAGCAGTCAACCTAGAGGGGTCCTCAGAAAAAGGAGGGTTATTATTTTTCTAGTTGTAGAGGTCTGAGGAGGAGAATGGCCAGTACTGCAGTTGGCCGTTCATTCCCGTGCGAAGAGGGAATGCCTGTGAGGAGGTTGTATCCGCTGCATGCAGCTGGTCCCTTCGTCCCCTCAGGCGTGCGGCCATCGGAGAAGGACCAGCAGAGGCTGGTGCTGCTTGTTCTTCTTTTCTTTCAGTTGAGTCAGCCTCATTCGGAGGCCGTGGAGCTGGCTCCTGATATGGGGGAGGGCCCTCCGTGAGGAGGTCCATCAGTAGGTCATCATCTGGGGGCAAGACTTTTGGAGGAGGGGGCTTGGGCACCGGGGACTTGGTGAGGGTTGGGTACAGGGAGGAGTGGGGCGGAGGTCCCGTTGGGGTGGGAAGGAGTGGAGGGGGTAAAGTAGGTGCAGAGGGGGTTTCGGGGTGACGAAAGGCTTGACCCAGGGCGGTGGGTCATAAGCCATCGCCTCCCAGATCACGATATACGCGACCTGGTCTGGATGCCCGTGAGGGCCAGGATCCATCACTTTAGCCTTTACCTGTAAGATAACATTGATGTCAAAAGTACCATCCCTTGGCCAGCCCACATTGAACGTGGGCCATTCCGAGGAACAGAAAGTTACCCAGCATCTCTTCCGAACGTCCACTGACTGGTAATTTGCAATGTCTTGGACGTCTCGCCAGTGCTGTAAAGTCAGACTTAGAGGGCTGGTTACAGATTGGCCCATTCTCTCAACCGCGGTGACAGTAACAATTAGACAGACAAACAAAATACAACTTAGACAGACACAGAAACTCGCAGCGCGGCTTTGGCATAAAACCGAAAGCAAGAATTCAAACGGAGACTTTGAGGACCCGGGCTCCTCGTCTCCCAAAAGAGTCACGAATCCCTCAGACAGTGGGGCAGCCCCCAACAGTCCCAGTTCCACGCGACTCACAAACTGCAAATGGGCCACGAATCGGGCTCCCAAACGCCACTGGGACGTCTCCCAGGGCTGCGGTGGGGAGTACGAGCTCGTCAGCTCCTCCCCGGGTCCGCCAAATACAAATCTGATTAGCTAACCAGTACAAACGCAGGCGCAAACATAAAAGACAGAAGACAGACAGAAAACAATTGTGCTGGCCAGCTTACCTCCCGGTGGTGAGTCGGTGGTCCCTGGGCAGGGGTCTCCAAATCTCGGTGGGACCTCCAAATGAAAGACCCCAGTGGTGGGCAGTCTTTCAGGCTGAGGAGACCCTCCCAAGGAACAGCGAGTCACTCTTCGGATGCAAATAGCAAGAGGCTTTATTCAGTACACAGGTACCTGGGGCGACTTAGTCTCTCGGGAGACAAGCGCGCCTGCAGACTGGGGGAAGGTCTTTTTATAGGAAAGAGGGCAGCAGAAGCAGATTACAGAAGCAAATGCATCGTTAGTGGTCAGTTGGAATGGGGCAAGGGGCACAGGTGGTTTTTCCTCTCCCAGCACAGATGTATGGGAACAGATATCCTGTTAATTGATGTCCTGCCCGAATCTATGGATATAAATATCCTGTTTTGCAGCCAGGGACCCTGACCTTACTCTGCACTTACAGTCGTTCATCAAAAGCTTTGTGAAATGACGTTACAGCAGCCAAGCTGGGATCTTTCATAGGGGGAGTTGTCTCTTCTGTGAATTACTGATATTCTAAGTTGGGCACATGTGCTGACTATAGGCATCCTGTTTCCTTAAGCAAACGGGAGGTTCTCATTAGAGCAGGCCAGCTGCGGGTTCCTTATCGCTTGGGGCCAGATGGCTGACCGGCTGACCGCAGATATCTTGCCTGGCTTCTCCGCCCTTGTTCTCAAGTCGAACTTCCCTGCTCTAATGTTACTTGCGTTGCTCCAAAGTTTAAGCCTGGCATTGCTGCTGCTTAGCTGTTTGTCTATACTGTGGGGGTCTTTCAAAAGGAAAAAAAAAAACCCAATGAGCAGCATCAACAGAAACCCAGCTATGCCATATTGCAAGGGAAATCAGAGTCTTTTGTATAGGAGAAAAAATCTCTGTGAGAAATATGCAGAGGAATCATTTCATTTCTTTGCATCTGCCCTCCTGGTGGGAGGTATCAGGCCTTGGGTAGCCCAGGAAGCTATAGGAAGCATATTACAGAGAGTTTAATTTATTCAAAGAAAATCAGAATCAACTAATCAGAAGGAAGGGGGAACCGCATTAATTAAACAGCTTTACTCATGCAGAAAAGCTGCCAGCGTGAGCATTTCAAATTACCTGGGCACACCTAATGCATTTGCATTTCCTCGGGAGAAACGTGCTCTGGCCTACAAAGCCACGAACATTTCATAATTCCATTTGAGTGAATAACAAAGGGGAAATGACAGCTAAGAACCACCTTCCACCCTTGGGGGCTATAGCCTTTTCCTAGGAATTTTTAGCTCTTGAAGAAATTTGCTTCTTGACTAGATGGGGAGAGAGGAAGTTGAAAGTAGTCTCTAAAGGAAAGGGCTAAAAAAGAATCCCCCCTCCTCTTCGCCCCCCCCCCAACAAAGGAGGTGGGACCTTTACTGGCAGGAGGCTAACAGTGTTCTTTTGTTAGATATTAACATAAAATAAGGTCGTGGAAATGGGTGTCCATCAACAGAATTAGAAAGCGCTAAGTAAGTTTTAAGAACAAAAGGTTTACTTATTTAAATTACAGGAGTTGAGAAACAGCTGGGAATGCAATTTCTTTCCCAGAGTGGGAACAAAACAAAGCCCTTCAAAACAGTTAAATGCAATTATGTTGCAATAAAACTTTATCATTTCAAAGTAGACGTCTAATTCTAACTGAAACAACCCTATAGGCAATACTTACACATTGGTATTTACCTTAACATTTTTTAATTCAGCTTATCCTTCAAGGAGCCCAGCGTCTTATTTTGGTATTTGTTCCTCAGAAAGCTTTCCACTGTGACGTTTAAACACATCTTATTACCCAATGAGAACTACCTGAGAATATTGAAAACACTCATACGCTTCTTATTGCTTATGGTTTTTAAAAATATGTTCTAAAATTGCATTTTGTCCAAGAAAATACGCTACATTAACTACTCTGGAATTTTTTTTGCTGCAGGGGGAAAAAAAAGACCATTAGAAAACTTCTCAGAAGTTTCCTTTCTACTTCAGAAAGTACAGCACTAACAGCCGAGGAGTTCTGCCCAACTTTATTCTGGTTTGAAAGGGCACATCTTATGCTCGAAGCAGAGAACATGCATTTCATTAAACTGCCTTATCTGTTGCATAGCATGAGCTAAAAAAACAAAACAAAACAAAACAAACAAACAACAAAAAAAAAAAACCAGTCTCTACTTTTTCCTAAAGTGTCGCATCTGAGAATTTGGAATCAAGCGTCTAGCAGACTGGATATCCCTGATCTAGTTGTTTAAAAAAGCTGTCTGAAGGTTCACTGCCCTGGACGCAATTGCAGTTAAAATGATCAAGGATGGGCCACTAATACATCTGTGGGACTTTTCCCCTGGATGGAAGAGGCTAATACAAAGAAGTAAATCCACATTGTGAAGGCCTGAAAACAACCATTTAGGTTATCAGGGGGGTTGGAATCTCAATGACTAGCTTTCTTTTCATACTGTATTTAATGCATTTTTTCCTTCCATATAGCAAACTTCTACTATGGGACGACACAGCAAACCTGTGCTATGAGACTACAGCAAACTTTTGCTATGGACTGCCTTCCCATGAATCCCTTCCAATGGTGTCATCATTCGTGGTAGAACACAGGGTAAGGCTTTGCAGCCCAAGTGTCAGGTACTAACTTCAGTGAGTACAGAGAGCTCAGTACAAACACTTGGCCTAAACTCCACTGATGAGTTCTGCCAGGCTGCCAAGCATTTAGGACCATAGCCTAAGAGCCTTCAGCAATGAAATACAGTAGGTAAACTACTGTTGAGACAGGCATGGGAAGTATGAATGAAGTTTGAATATTCAGTTTGAAATATCCTGCTATAAAAGTAACTGCAAAGACACGTCACTGATCTAATAGTTGTTTGCACATTCCTTAAAGCTATGCACGAAGCACAATAGGATTTGTATGGTGCAAAACAACAAAAGATGTAAACTGCCCTTTCAATTGCAGACGTCATTCATTTATTCCATTGGTAAAAAGAAAAAAAGAATGTAAATCTTGCCAATCTTTTTTTTTTTTTTTTTTTTTTTGGTTAACTGGCACCAAATCTATCTTATACACTTTTTTTATGAGACAAGAGTAAATAAAGTTCAGGCTAACCACACTTTATTCCTTGAGGTTGAAAAAAAAAAAAAGGGAGAGCGGTAAAGGAATTTCACCAAGTCATCCTTGTCGACTGGAACCTGACATTTAAATTAATTCAAGTGCTTGAAGTATTAATACACCTACAGGAATGTATAATTCAGTAAAAATAACACAAAGCATTTAAGAGTCTCAACAATACTCAAGTAAAGCCTTGTCACAAAAACACAAATCAAATGCTGGCCAAGTCTTTGAGTTGGCATAAGCCCAGACAGCCATATTTTTATTTAATTTCATGGTGTTTTATTTAACAAATGAGAAACGCTTTCCTTACTGTTGTACTTATTTCCAAAGGACAAAGTAGTTAAAGCCGTCCAGTAACTGGGCTGAGTAAAGTGTAAACAATAGCAAAGTGGTCAGCCAAAGAAGAAAGAAGCTGTGCGAGCCAGTAAGGGGAAGAGAGGGGGAGTGGGGAAAGTGAAGAAAAGGCAGAGAAGAGAAGAGGAAATTTATAACCATGTATTTAATTATTATACTCGACTCTTTTAAAAGATTCAACTGAAAAAGAATCCCTCTGAGTTTAGGTAGATTATCTTCTTTTTGTTTCTTTTCTTTTCTTTTTTTTTTTTTTTTTTTTGTCATTTTAGGCAGGGTCACACAAATGTAGCCCCGGATGCCTGGGAACTCACCTGGTTGAGGAAGTTGGCCTTGAACTCACAGAAGTCCACCTGCTTCTGCCTCTGTGCCCCACCATTCCTGACAAGGTAGAATAGCTTAATGACCATCTCATGAAAGGTGTCAGGTAACTAAGTCCACATCATTGTCTTGACAGCTGATGTGGTACCTCTTTTTTTTTCTTCTTCTTCAGGACAGGGGTTCTCTGTGTAGCCCTGACTATCCTGGAACTCACTCTGTAGACCAGGCTGGCCCCAAACTCAGAGATCCACCTGTCTCTGCTTCCTGAGTGCTGGGATCACACTTTGTTATCACAAAAGGCTAACATTGTTCATAGACAGGTGGAGGATAGAACTTACTAACCATCATATTTGATTCTGGTGGGTTTTTTTTCCCTTTTTAAAAATAATTTTTTAAAATATTGTGAGATTACAATATAATTACAGCATTTTGCCCCTCCCTTTCCTCTTGCTTTTTGTCAAATTCATGGACGTTTTAATTGTTGTTACACAAATTACTGTATATATATTCTATGTGTGGTGTATGTGTGTGTGTGTGTGTGTATGTGTTCTGTTCTCATAGACTGGGAGGACAACATCAGAAATGGAAGTAAGCACATGTGAACATGACAAATGAAAGGCACACCATGTTGCTGTGACCTCATGGATGAAGCCTCTGACATTTCTGTTTATACATATGTATTCCTAAACACATAAACACAACCTGCTCAGTCTTTATGTTACTTGTATACATAAGTGCATATATTTTCAGGCTGATCATTTGGAACTGGATAACCAATTGGGGAACTCTTCCCTGGGGAAGAACATTCTTTCCACTCCCAGCATTCCTTACTTGCCTGTAGTTCATTATCTAACATTGAGACTGCACAGGCTTTCCCCTGCCCACGTTAGCGTGTCTATTGTTGTTGTCCTTGTTTGATTTATATTTAGGTAGCTAGTGACGTCATGGAGCTTGGAGGAGAGCCTATGACAGCTGCTTTCCTAAACCAGTGTGGGCCTTCACTGCAAATATTTATCCTTATACCCACAGGTAAGTGTAGTTCTCACCCCTCATCAAGGAAACTTCTCTTAGCAACAGACAGAGACCATTCCCGAAAACCACAACTGATAAACCCCCAGAGCTGTGGAGCGGGTCCCAGTGAAGGCATCTCCAAACACTCCTGTACCTAAGGCTCAGGGTCCTTACAGGAAAGTGGAAGGATTGTAAGGGTGTTTGCTGTGAGGATTGTGTCTCCTAGAAATGGCAGAAGGTACATCCATGACGTCACATCAACATGGTGCACCTTTCTTTTGTCATGGTGACATCTGCTCACCTCTATTTCTGATGTTGTCCTCCCAGCCTATGAGAACAGAGCAGGTGTGAAATTGTTGCTAGAGGAAGTCTGTCGGTTGGCTTTCACAGCTATAAGGCTTGCTCTTGGCACCTAGCCAAGTTAGTCCAAAAGCATGGTCTATCTCTATCTGGACGTTGTTTTTTGAAATAGGCAGCACCATTGAAGGAGCATTCTGAGGCGTTAGGAACTGTACAAGAATGTCTTGTAAGCCAGCCCCAATAACATGGTGATCAGGTGAAACATCAGGAGAGACCTCTGGTAAAGGTGCAGACTCAGGCAGAGGGATCCCATAATATTAATACTGCCTAGACTGTGGGACAGTTATCAAGGACAATGACCACTAGACAAGCCGTGTGTGCTGAAGAGAACAGAGTCAGAGAAGAGGTGCTGCCCAGATGCTTTGGTGGCCAGATGACATTCAAGATGCCAGGGCTAGAAAGATTCATAGGAATGAAACATGATTGGGAAAAAGTCTACAGTGGTAAATTAGAAGGAAAATAGTTTGGGACAGCGACCCGCAGCCTTATTTTAGATGGAAAAGGGGAACAAGAGAAGAACAATTTTCTATGTTTTGTTTTGGAGAGAATAATTTTTTTAAAAAATCTTGATCCCTGGAAATGTCTACCTCGTGATGCTGTTCGCTTTAGGATCTAGTGATTGGCCTTGGGAATCCTGACATTAAGGTCACTTGTGTTGGTTGTCCAGGAGAATTCCAGGACAGTTTCAGAATCATAGGCAGATCTTGTCTCAGAAAACAAGCAAAGAACAAGTATGGTTGGCTGGGTGATGGTGGTGCATGCCTTTAACTTCAGCGCTCAGGAGGCAGAGGCAAGTGGATCGCTGTGAATTCGAGGCCAACTACAAAGCAAGTTCCAGAACAGCCAGGACTGTTACATAGAGAAACCCTGTCTCAAAAAAAAAAAAAAAAAAGAAAGAAAGAAAGAAAGAAAGAGGGAGGGAGGGAGGGGGGGAGAGAGAGAGAGAGAGAGAAAGAAAGAAAAACAGGTTTGGTTGAGAGGACCCTGCGATTGAAAATAATAGTTCTATTTTAGCATAGATCAAAGGAATCCAGGAAGATGTCTCTTTAAGAGTAGTGCAGGTGATCAGCAGGATTTCCTGAGAGATGACAACACATGTTCATTTACCAACCTACAAACCCTGATACCTGTTATCCTGGCTGAATGGGATAGTAGACCTTATTTATCCATTGACACAGGCAATGATACATAAAAATGTGCTAGTTCTTGTATACAGCTGGCAATACTATGGAATCGTTCATTTAATCAGTGCAGAAATGGCTTCAGAGATGCCAGGACATAAAGCAGCTAAAATCTACGTCCCTGTCTCTTGTTTGGAGGGCTCTGCTTTTTATAAGGACAGAATTAAAGCTTCTGGTTGTTTAACTGTTGTTTTTCAAGTCCTTTTTATGTCTAGAGTTTTGTATTCCACTTTCCCCTCAAAGTTGGGACTGGCGTAGGATATAAAAGTTTAAAGAGTACCCAAGAGGCTCTATGAGCAAAGGGTTTACTTTTGGCTTCCGCAGTCAAATTAATTCCTTGGTCTGACTCAGCCAATAAAAGAGTGACAAACCAAGGAGTCACCTCAGTTACTAATCTTTTTATGTCCCCCACCCCTGCCCGGGTAGCAGTACTCAGATCAAACCAAAGACCTCACGTATACTGGACAAGAACTCCAGCGCTGAGCTGCTGAACTCTGCTTATCAGCACTTCTAGTCTGGTATGTAGTCAGTCTAGTGATTCAACACGAAGGCAGTAACCAGAGACTAGGAATCGCTTACGAGTTGGGTTAAATCTGTACTATCCACTTGGAGTCCGGCAAGGGATAAGAGAGGCTTGATGAACTTCCTGTGTGTCAGTTTCCTTCAGAAATTTCATTACATTTATAAGTGCAGCACTGGGAAATAATTCGATCATAAATTCCATGTATGCTAGAGAAGAACCGATTGTCATTTAGTTGCTTAATATCCTCCCCCTTGGTTTTTGCGTATATGCTCTCTGTGGTGGGGTGCATCCTCAAGCCAGAGGAACAAAAGAGAGGGAGCAGTAGGAATTGCACTTTTGACCCAATGGACCATCCATCTGATAACTCCTTGGGTACCTTTTTCAGATTTATGACATCAGCCAGACAGAAGGGTAGCATTACAAACAGATGGCAACAAAACAGAGGAATGTCTTTTCATTATATTTAGCCATTTTTTCCACTCTGCCATTCCTTTCGGGTACAGTATCGGCCTCCTCGGTACCAGGCTGACAGTGGACAAGGACAATCTTTGTAGAAAGGTGGATAGCCTGCAAGGGGGCAGATACGAGCAGACGTTAAACTCTGTGGGATTTTCATATTGTACCAATTATAGGAGGCTCCAAAGATGTATTTAGACTCAATGTAAATACTGGCAGAGTTTTGTTTTGCCAGTTCACAAACTAGTAAAAGCTATCAGTCCAGCAGCTCCGACTGATTTCACAGTGGACAGCCTGTGCTCAAGTGTTTCACGTGGGGAAAGTGTGGCGTAGTTAGTTGTTAGGTTTCCTTGAAAATTCCCTCACAGAGGCGGCCAAAATAAAGCAAGTTTGGCTTGCTTCCTAGTTGTAAACCCATTTCTGCTTTATTTTAGCAACTTTATTTTATTACTTGTTTATTTACATTTTTTTAGACAGACTCTTACTCTGTCACCCTGGTGTTATCTGCATAGCCCAGGATAGCCTTGATGTCACAGAAGTCTTCCTACCTCAGCCTTCTAAGTACTCGGATGACAGGCATGAGCCACCGTGCTTAGATCTTGAAATCATTCCCATAGCTGCATGATAACTGTAGAATGGAGAGCGGGTCTCTATTCAGGGGGAGTAAGGGAGTGAGTAAGCAGGCTAAGTGTTGCAGTAATGCATAGTGCTGGAGAGATTGATTTAAAAGGCTTGTTCAGATGTAGTCTGCCTGCACAGCGTTATAGGGTGTGTCTTATGAATTTGTCGAAGAATAGATACAGGATGGGAACATGGAGGTCAATGGGCGAACATAATTCAAGAGTACCGGCAATCCCAATCCCAGTGGCAGATACACACACAGGGATGTATTTGAGGCAACAGGGTCCAACTGACATGAAAAGTATACTATAACCTGCATTTAAGAGATAAAACACCTAGCACTTGGGAGGAAGAGGCAGATGGATCTCTATGAGTTCAAAGGCAGCCTGGTCTACAGAGTAAATTCCAGGTCACTCAGGGATACCAAGTGAAACCATGTCTCAGAGATAGAGACAGACAGAGAGAGACAACAAGACCATTGTGATAAGCTAGCCATCCCATGACACTACTGATCCTAAATTTAATCAAAATTAGATAATCCTCAGATGGGTAATGCTGGTGCACGCCTTTAATCCCAGCACTCAGGAAGCAGAGGCAAGTGTATCTCTGTGAGTTCAAAGCCAACCTGATCTAGAGAGCAAGTTCCAGGACAGACTCCAAACATACACAGAGAAACACTGTCTCAAAAGACAAAAACAAAACAAAACAAAAAAAAACCAAATTAAATAATCCCAGGTTGGGATGGTAGATAGCGTTTGTTTCAAGCCCTCAGAAAACGTCGGTGTTTCTTGCAGACAGAGTGAGCTCTCAGACTTCATTGTGAAGAAGTTCTTTAGACTGGAGAAATTGGGAGCTGGAGGGGTAGCTCGTGGTTAAGAACACTTGTGTTACAAGGTAATTTGGGAGATGGTAAAGACGTCCTGAGATTGTTATACAGTTCTGTCAATGTACTGAAAACCCTTGAATCATATACATTATACTTTATTCTAAAGTAGGCAAATTATACCTCAATAAAGGGCTCTCAAAATGAAATCATACAATATCCTGAAAGTGCAGTATTGAGCATAATAGGAAGCTTTTAAATCAAGGTGCTCTCTCTGGCAGGGCAGGTTTTATTTGGTTTTGGGTTTTGGTTTGTTTTCTTTCGACACTGTAGAGTTTGTCAGGGTTAGAGGAACTACTTGTGACTTGCTGGATAAGACCTGCCCAGGGCTTCCCAATGACTGACTGGACATTCTTCTAAAGAAGGTATGTGGGGGTCCACCCTGACCAAAGGTCCGGGAATTTAAGCCTATTTTTACTCCTTTAAGGATATGACCCTGAGTTTACAAAGGTAAATGCTAACAATTTCAATGTATTTGTTTTCTAGCAGGAACTGAGAAATCCCTAAATTCCGAGCATACAAATTCCCAAATCTGTACCTTCTTGGCATTTTTATTAGACATAAACCATTTGTAGTTTTCATAATAAATTTCTGAAGATTTCTCAGTCGTTATTTATACTAGTGACCATTTCTCTAAGTTCAAAATCATCCTCCTGAGAACTTTAGCAAGCCATCCCCAGGCAACTACAAAAATTAGCAACTTCTTCCCTCTATCCCAGCATCCTTTGATATTTTATTCTACTATAATTTTTCCAGAATTGTTCATTTAAGTCCATTGTGATTTTGTTATTGTTATTTGCTTTCTTCTCCCTAGAATGTAAACTCTCAAGGCCTGGAACTATGTTTGTTAGCTTTTTTTTTTCAGTCTGACAAATAACCTTTTAATTTAATTCAATTTAATTTTAATTTAACTCCTTTAAATAGCAACCACTTATTTTATTTTCTATCTCTTTAAATGAGACCATGAGAAGTGTCCAGTCTCGCCAGCACTCCACTTGTATTTGCACTCAGCCAATTAGTCGACCGGAATTCGGTTGGTCCAGGATGCTCTTCACTGGGGTCACTCCCCGTCTCCATCTAGTCTCTCAACTTCCAGCAAGCGAGTACAAGTTTGATCTCATGATAGCCGGACAGAGTTACAAAGGAGAAATTCAAAGAGTAAACAACTTCTTTAAAGCAACCAATCATAAATGGCATCGTATCAATTCTGTCCCCAAGTCACAGCGCAGTCCAAGATTCAAGATACAAGAAAACATCTTCTATTTCTGTTTGTAAAACATACGCATTACTTCACATTCTTTTTTATGGGCATGTGTATTGGCAAGCTTTAACTATCTGTTCTCTTAGCGATTTTCTACAGGCTCCCTATCATGATAGAAGCTGGAAATCACTCTGCAAAGAAAGGCACACATGAAAGGAAAACATGGTGTCTATTTCGACATGCAATGTACCAGGGAGACTTGTTCTGCTTTACTAATTGCACTGCCTTCATTCTCTGCCTGCCCTGTAGATGCTCTATAAATATTACCTGAATGAATGACTGCATGCTTAAATTAGTTTTTGGATACACCTTACCCAGGGTCTCTCCAAAGAATTGTCCTTTCTTTGATGTAAATACTTACTTTATATAGATGCTTACATTAAACTCTATTTTGGGTGAATATCAAAAATAAATAAATATAAAGAACACTTATTGCTCTTACAGAGGACAGAGATTTGATTCCCAGCACCTATATAGTAACTCACAAATGTCTCTAACTCCAGCTCCAGGGAATTTGATGCGCTCTTATGGCCTCTTTGCTAAGCTAAGCATGCACATGGTACACACATATACATGCAGGCAAAACATCTACACCCATTTAAAAAAAAAAGAACAGTAAATTAAGTCTGGCTGGGTGTGATAGCTTAGTCCTGTAACCAAAGCAAGTGAGAGGCTGAGGAAGCAGGTTACTGTAAGTGGATACCAGTCTGTGACATAATAAAGTTGAGGCAAGCCTAGGCTACAAAGTGACACTGTATGTTAAAAAGCTAAGGTTCTAATGAAGATAACTGAGCTGGAAAGTTTTATGTGAACTTGGCACAAGCTAGGGTCATCAGAGAGGAAGGAGCCTTGATTGAGAGAATGCCTCTATAAGGAGGGACTATAGGAAAATCTGTAGGGCATTTTCTGAATTAGTAATTGACACCCAGCTCATTTTGGGTGGGTACATCCCTGGGCTGGTGGTCCTGAGTTCTAAAAGATAGCAGACTGACCAAGTCTATGGGAAGCGAGCCAGTAAGCAGCACTCCTCCATGGCCTCTGCATCAGCTCCTGCCTTCAGGTTCCCGCCCCGTTTGAGTTCCTGTCCTGACTTCCTTTGATGATGAACTGTGATATAGAACTGTGAGTGAAAGACAGCCTTTCCTCCCCAAGTTCCTTTGGTTATTGTGTTTTATCACAGCAATAGTAATCCTAACTAGGAAAATAACCACCTGCCTCTTCCCCAAATTATGTAATTAACAAAGACTATGCCCAGTGTATCACTTAGGCTAGTCAAAAAATGCTCTACCCTAGATTATACCCCCAAAGTATCAGTTATTATGGGGATAAAACAGGAAATACTATTTGGTGGGGGTGTGATTTTTTTGGATACCTTCAGATACCTCATACTGATATTCATATATGTCACCTTTATATTCTCATACTTAGGTTTCAGATTCTCATACCTCATAATCACCACATCAAGACACACCTGTGGATTATTTGTTTGAGCCTCAACATTAGCCACTAGCTGTGTGAGGCTACTAAACTCTAGAAATAGAGGTAGACCAAACTGAGATGCTCTCCAAGCAGAAAACACATACCACATATTGAAAGTATAGGATTTAAAAACAAGGCAAATAAATTGTATTAACGTTCATTTCAGCCATTCCCTTTTACTCTGAAAAAGAAAATTTGAAATTGGATCTACCACTTGCCTTGTGTTTCAACGAGACACGGTTAGTCTAGAAATCTCAGCAAAGGACTTTGTATCTTCAGTGTACTTGACAGATTTTTCATGTCTTTTTTTTTTTTTTTTTTTTTTTTTTTGCCTTCTACCTGGTCCAGTGCTGGGGGAATAGCAAGCAATGTGAGATTGACTTTGCGGGAAAAATAAATTGCTCTGAGGCCTGGAAAGCAACCTAAGAGAAGAGCTAGAGTAACTAGCAGCACATATAGGACTCCGGGGGAAGTGAGATAGTTTTTGACTAGGGTCGTGGCTGTGGGAGTGGGGAAGACAGACATTTCAATTTTACAGCTATTAGAAACAATAAAGAAAACAAAATGCATAAGTTCCTGAGTTTTCAATAATGACAGTGGAAGAATGACGGTCTCTCTGAAAAAAAAAAAGGGTAATGGCCAAGGTTAGGGAGTGATATTAGTGTTTTAACATTTCATTTTGAAATAATTAGAATTGTATAAATATTACAAAGTTGTTCACTGAGTACCAGACACTCTTCACCCACTTTCCCTACATATTAAAATCTTTTAAAATTTTAAAACATGTTATTCATGTGAGGTGAAAGGACATTTTAGGGTAATTTGTAATCCTCTTCCAGCACGTAGTTTACAGGGATCAAACTCGGGTTATCAAGTGATGTGGGATGTTCTTCTGTATATGTATTACTCTTATTGATTAATGAATAAAGCTTCTTTGGCCTGTGGCAGAGCAGAATATAGCCAGGCTGGAAGAGATAGAGTAGGTGGAGCCAGGAAGATGCCATGTAGCTGCCAAAGGAGACAGTCACAGGAATCTTACCAGTAGGCTACAGCCTCATGGTGATACATAGATGAATAGAAATAGTTAATTTAAGACATAATAGCTAGCTAGGAATACACCTAAGTTATTGGCCAAACAATATTGTAATTAATATCGTTTCTGTGGTGTGATTATTCAGGTCTGGGCAGCTGGGAAACAAAAGTGCAGTCTCCAATTACATCCCTACAAAAAGAATGGGCGCCAAAATGCTAATTCCAGCACTAGGGATGAATCTTGATCCCACCACCAGTAACCCCACAGACTGCCAGAGCCAGACAACTCAGACTCAGTTTCTTATCATTAAATCAGATATATTACTATCTATCACCTAAGTACCTTTATACTCTAGTCATTTCGATCAGCATTCTTGCCAGGAGGTAAATTCCATAGGTACCGAAGCTTGTCTCTGTTTTCTTGGCTACTAACATTGTCTAGAAAAAGTTTGGATCTTATGAAAAAAATAAGCAAGTGATGTATATTGAATCCTAGTCTCACATATATTACTTTCCTGCCATAATTCTACTTAATAATATTGAAAATGAGACTATAATATATTTATTGTGAAAAATTAACATAGTATCCAAGATATGACTGTGAACTGGAGATCATCTCATGAACTTATGGACTCTGCAGCAGTGCAGAACCTTCAGAACTTATTCTAGAACTTTCTTAGGACTTTTATGACAGAAACTCCAATCAAGGCAGAATCAAGTCCATATTTTTTTCTTTGAACTAACACACTTCTTTATACAATTTTATCCATCTCTTTGAGTGGAGAAACTAGTAAATAGGAGAAATGTCTAATAGCATCTTTAATAAGTGCTTTTTTAGTACTTTATTATAGCCAGAAAAAAGTTGTAAGGAGCACTAAGCATAAAAAAGAGAATATGGAACAAAATGTCAAGAGCCCATAGAATGCAAGTGCTGTGTATGTATGGTTTTTGTTTTCTCTTTTTCCAGGCACCTGATATTCTAAGTGTGATCAGTCTCATATAGTCCTGTTATGTTAAAATTAGAAGCATAGAACCAAGAGAAGAATACTCAATAAAAAATCTGGTCCTGGGTTGGAGAGATGGCTCAGTAGTTAAGAGCACTTACTACTCTTCCAAAGGACCTGAGTTCAATTCCCAACACCCACATCAGGCGTTTCACAAATGCCTGTAACTCTAGTTCCAGGGAATCTGACACCTCTTCTGGTTTCCAAGAAGCACCTGTATACATTTGACCAACACATGCACACACACACACACACTTACATATATGTGGCTCACACGTATACACATACACACAAATAAAAATAAATTACTTTTTCAATGTGGCTCTTAGAATGGGAACTTGAAGATAGTGGGGGGTGGGAGGTTGGAGAGATGGGAGGGGCCGTTTTGCAAGTGGTTCAAAGACCACATTCAGCACCCTCCTGACAACACATAATAAAGAGAAAGTAGCTCATGTTGGTATTGTTTAGAAATAAATGAAATTTTAAATCTGTTGCAAATGAGCAATTTCTCCCCTTCCATTAGTCTCGCGGTACCACAAGGCCTTGTCTTTTGTCTCTTCTGGTTGCTTTGAATGTCGATCAGCAATGCATGATCAGTCAAGAGGCATCAGCTCTAATGCTGTCATCATACGCCAGCCAGAGGGAATGGGAAAGGAGAAATGGGATTTACCACTGCAAATGCCATCTCGATTAATAAATATCTGAGACACACCAGGACAGAACAAAATTAGTCTTTCTATTCCGCGTCCTGCATTCCCCATGCCCTGTCAGTGGTGGGGCCTGTATAATAAAGCCTCTTTGAGAGTCTGCTGGGTTTCCAGGCATCTTACAAGCAGATCAAACCTCCCCAAAGGGTCATGTTAATCACTGTATCATACACCCATAGAAGAAATGCATTCTAACGTGCCTTCGCAAAGGTGTAATTCAAATGATTACCTCATGTGTTTCAAAGGGGAGGCAGGTGCTGTCCTGTTTCCATAGCACTCAATTTCACAACATTTTTGCAAAACTGCTCTGTATGATGTCTTCCTCCAAGAGTAGCAATATCATAGCCATAACTTTCTAAATTTGGGCCTGCAGTAATGACAGACTGTGAATGAATGCTTTCCTATGCTATGGGAAGGAAGTAAGAGTTCAGCAAACTTTCCCAGCTTTAAGTGCTAAGCCACTGGGAGCTGCTTTGGTGTCCCTGTTGCCTGCAGGAAATAGCTATCCTTGAGCTGCAACCAGAGCTCCCGCACTTGGCTGTGGTTTGAATATTTTTGCAACCATCACTTTTATCACGGGAAAAAAAATGGAGAGCATATGCTTTGAGAGTATAGGCTTATATGTATGCATTAGTCTTTCCCTTTGTAGGATCTGTCTCAAGGAGGCAAGGTGATAGGGAAGAGATGAGAGTTCAAATTCCAGGTCCTCCAAAAACTGCCTTTGTGACTTCTGTCTTGTACACTAAACTCTCCACACCTAAACTTATTGATCTGGAAGCTATTTAGCATTATATGTTTGCCAGTTAGCAATTTTAATTTTTCTATTATTTTCAGTGCCTTACAACTTGGATTCACAGTCAACTAATTTTATTCACCTGTGGGAAATATCTACCCTTCGGCTGCAGAGAGCCTCCTGCACTTACCTGGTGTTCTTGTTTAGTTATGTCTATTACTTTTCTTCAGACATGGCCTCAGGTATCTCAGGCCATGTCGCTAAGGATGACATTGGACTTTTTGACCCTTTTGTATCTGCCTCCAGAGAACAGGTGTGTGCCACCATGCCAAATTATGGTGTTGAAAATGGATCCTAGGCCTTTGTGCATACTAGTCAAAAACAGTCTGCTGACTGAACTTCCTCCCAAGCCCTCAACTAATTTAATTGTCAAAACAAATATTATTGAAATGAATTATTTCTTCTCAGGAAATATGTTTAAGTATAAAAATAATCATACCTCAGTGGTAGAACATTTGACTGGCGTGCACAAGCCCAAAGCATATGCACACACATGTGTGCACACATAACACACACACAGCTTCACCATAGCATTTTCCAATACTTTCCCATTAGGAAACATCTGTGTTTTTAAAAACTCAACTAAATTGGCATGGAGCACAATTGATTCTCCCACATTTTCTTTTACACTGAGATTTTATTATGATTCTTTTGGTCAGGTACATCTTGTGTGTTCAATATGGCAATCGCCAGTTCTTTGTGTAGTATCTCATTACTGTGCCCAGAAGACCTAACAGATACTGTTTAAAGCCATCACTTTCCAAAAAGGCAAAGCAAAAACAAAATCCTGGGCCCAGTGAAAGCCACACCAACTTCTGAAAGCTGGAATTATACAAAGATTTTCTTAACTAAAAGCATAGTGTTATAGGACTTCCTTTAATGATTCCACAGTTTTATTTATTTATTTATTTATTTATTTATTTATTTATTTATTTATTGATTTAGGATTTCTGCCTCCTCCCCGCAACCGCTTCCCATTTCCCTCCCCCTCCCCCTATCAAGTCCCCCTCCCTCATCTGCTCGAAGAGCAGTCAGGGTTCCCTGACCTGTGGGAAGCCCAAGGACCGCCCACCTCTATCTAGGTCTCCTAAGGTGAGCATCCAAACTGCCTAGGCTCCCCCAAAGCCACTACGTGCAGTAGGATCAAAAACCCACTGTGATTGTTCTTGAGTTCTCAGTATTCCTCACTGTCCGCTATGTTCAGCTAGTCCGGATTTATCCCATGCTTTTTCAGACCTAAGGCCAGCAGTATCCTGAGTGAGGTAAGCCAGACCCAAAAAGAGGAACATGGGATGTACTCACTCATATTTGGTTTCTAGCCATAAATAAAGGACATTGAGCTTATAATTCATGTTCCTAGAGAAGCTAAATAAGAAGGTGAATCCAAAGACAAACACATAGGCATCCTCATGAATATTAACCTTCATCAGGCGATGAAAGGAGACAGAGACCCACATTGGAGCACCGGACAGAAATCTCAAGGTCCAAATCAGGAGCAGAAGGAGACGGAGCATGAGCAAGGAACTCAGGACCACGAGGGGTGCACCCACACACTGAGACAATGGGGATGTTCTATCGGGATTCCACAGTTTTCTGAGGAACTTTTATTTTTAAAGATCTTGTGGCTGCCAGACAATGGTGGCACACACCTTTGATCCCAGCGCTGGAGAGGCAGAGGCAGGAGGAACTCTGTGAGTTCGAGGCCAGCATGGTCTACAGAGCTAGTTCTAGGACAGCCAAAGGTACACAGAGAAACCCTGATTCAAAAAAGAAAGGAAGGAAGGAAGGAAGGAAGGAAGGAAGGAAGGAAGGAAGGAAGGAAGGAAGGAAGGAAGGAAGGAAGGAGAAGGGAAGGGAAGGGAAGGGAAGGGAAGGGAAGGGAAGGGAAGGGAAGGGAAGGGAAGGGAAGGGAAGGGAAGGGAAGGGAAGGGAAGGGAAGGGAAGGGAAGGGAAGGGAAGGGAAGGGAAGGGAAGGGAAGGGAAGGGAAGGGAAGGGAAGGGAAGGGAAGGGAAGGGAAGGGAAGGGAAGGGAAGGGAAGGGAAGGGAAGGGAAGGGAAGGGAAGGGAAGGGAAGGGAAGGGAAGGGAAGGGAAGGGAAGGGAAGGGAAGGGAAGGGAAGGGAAGGTGAAGGCGTAAGTCACAAACAATGCCACACCAATTCGGGGTTATGATTATTAGGGTGGTATTTATTTAAAGGGGAAAAAACTTACAGATCACTGTCCCAGGCAACAGCCCTCTTCGCAACCAGGAAAGGAGTCTAGTCGCAGGCGGAGCAGGAAGTGAAGAGAGAGAGAAGAGGGAAGTGGCCGCTTTTTTAAAGGGAGAGAAACCACGCCCCAGTGGGCTGGTACCTCAGCGGTGATAGGCTGGAGGAGTGGGAGGACCTCCCGCAACACCTCCCCCTTTTGTTTAAATAAGAGAGTTCTAAACCTACTATGAAATTATATACAATAAGTACAAATATCCTATTCTAACTAGCTTAGGTCTTGTATAATAAATAACTTGGCCAAGTCATGAGAGAAAGTAACTACATTTATATAGTCTTCAACCCCATCGAAGATCTGAGAAGGGAAATAATGTTACCTGGGTAATTAGGAAGTTCAGTAAAACAACTTCCAAAACATGCAACAAATTACAGAGACAACTAGCTACCTGGGCAATCACCCAAAGTCACATTAGCAGCGTTGAAGCAACCAACTTTGGCTAAGGCCTAACATAACTGACATACCATTTTCTAAGGCAAGCAACTTTTCAAAACTATCTTACCCTGTCTTGGCAGGATATGACAGTCCTGTTTTATCCATTGATGCATGCTCTGTATCTTTGTCAGTTGTTGAGGTATGGGCATTTCTTTGCCCAAACGCCAGTTCTGCCAAAAAGAAAGGCTCCAGGTGGAGTGTCTTTGGTGCTCAACATTCTCTCGGGAATAGAGTGGTGTTGCCAGGAGCAATTGTGTCTCACTACCACAAAACTCTGAGTTAGATTAAAGGCCATTTTCTACAGCTCTTTGAAGAAGTTGAAGATTATCTATCTATACTGAGTATAATCTCTATATATCGAAAGAACCTGATTAGTCTATTATAAATGACAAACTTAGATGACTATTAGTCTATATAATTCTCAATATCTATCTAACTTAAAGACTAAGACAATAAACGACTGTGAAACAAATGAGGACAATGACCTCCAAATATAAACAATGTACAAATAAACATTGCAATAGGTAAATATATATCAATACACAATCATTATATAAGTATCTTAATCAGAGGTAGAAATGTACACTGCAATATGGTAAATATATACAATATATATATATATCAATACAATATATGTCAATACATAAAAAAATGTTTTAAACAGAGGTAGAAACATGCATGCGTACAATAGTCAATATAATTTAACTTTGTATCAATATACAAGAATCTATAGCAATGTATTTGTCTAAAAACAGTAACTCACAATTACAAATCTATTATCCCATCATCCCTCTTTTTTTTCTTTCAAAATGATCCCTGAGCGTATAAAATTCCTCCCCCAACCCTCAATCGTATACTAATTATAATCGACCCCTAAATGATGTCCCTAAACCCAAGGGCAAGTTTTATTGGGAAAGGGGACGTCGTCCTCTAGAATTACTTCCAGCTGTCATGGGGGCGACGTTCTTTCTGGGGGATCCTGTGAAAGTGAAATGATGGTTAAATTTCAAGATCAATGTCTTTTAAAATTGCCAATAGTCTCTGAGTATTTTGTGCAGGTCTGGCCAAAATGTTGTATAAGATGTGCACCATTTCAGCTAACCAAGTTGGAACTGTCTTGTGCAGCTGGTACCAAAAGCAGGTCTTGTAGTAGCGCTATCAGTATCATGACGTCATATCAACCAGGTGGAGTTGTTGTTATGGGGCCCCATCTTCTTCCTGGAAACTTCAAATGTCACTTCAGGAAAAACTCATTGTTCATTATGAAAAACTTAAACATTAATCATATAGACATATATAGACATATATATATATATATTCAATGAAAGACATGATAGATATATTCAATGAAAAGTATGATAGATATGAAGAAAAGCAAAGATGTTTTCTAAACTCATATTTCTTTCTGTCCCATATCATGGCTCTTGACATGAGACAGAAACTCCAGAAACTCTGGGTTTTTCTCTTACTAACAGGCTTGGAATTGGAGAGGGACTGAGCCAGAGTCCAACTTCAAAACCAGCTTTATAAATTTAGAAATATGGTTTAATATTACTTACACAATCCATTCAGTTGTCTTGATATTTCCTATTGGGCAGGTATTTTTCCATCTGTCAGTATCCAAACATCCAGGGTCCCTTGAATTTCTCAAAGATGAGTGTTTTCCTGTGGAGATAAGAACAGAACCCTGCCCCCATTCTATGTTTTTCTTACCACCTGTATGAATATCATCATTGTGGATGAGTTGTCATTTCTCCTTTCCAAGAGGTTTCTCCTCTTCAAATCGAAACTTTATTAATTTTGATGGTATCCACAATTTTTCTTCTCCTGTGGAAACAAGAGCAAAACCCCTTCCCCAACGTAGCACATCTCCTGGCTTCCACTGAGAGGTCAGCACATCTTTGAAATAAATCGGTTGATTTAGTTCAGCAGACTTTTCCATTATCCAATGTCTTTCTGCTGCTGTCGTTCCTTTCTCATTAGCGTTAAGAAAATTCAAGGTTAATAAAGCATTATGTAATCTATTTCTGGGGGTATTTTCAGTCCCTTTCTGTTTGTTCAGCATATCCTTTATAGTACGATTTGATCTTTCTATAACTGCCTGACCTGTAGGATTATTTGGTATACCTGTAATGTGTTTTATATTATAATAATCAAAAAAGCGTTTCATTTTCTTAGATACATATGCTGGACCATTATCTGTCTTTATTTGCGCAGGTATACCCATGATGGCCATAACTTCCAATAAATGTGTGATTACTGAATCAGCCTTTTCTGAGCTCAGGGCAGTAGCCCATTGAAAACCTGAATATGTGTCTATGGTGTGGTGTACATATTTTAATTTACCAAATTCCATAAAGTGGAACACATCCATCTGCCAGATTTCATTTCTCTTAGTACCCTTTGGGTTACTCCCTGCAGGCAACGGTGTTTGATTATAGAAAGAACAAGTAGGGCATCTCTTTATAATGTCCTTAGCTTGTTGCCAAGTAATGGAAAATTCTTTCTTTAGGCCTTTACTATTGACATGATGCTTCTTATGAAATTCCGAGGTCTGCAACACACTTCCAATCAATAATTGATCAATCTCAGCATTGCCTTGGGCTAGAGGACCAGGCAGACCTGTATGGGACCGGATGTGTGTTATGTACATTGGACAAAGCCTGTTCCTGATTATGTCTTGTACCTGGATAAACAATGAAGTCAACTCTGTGTCATCTGGTATAAATTCAGCGGTTTCAATATGCAAGATAACTCTTTCTGCATATTGTGAATCTGTAACTATATTAAGAGGTTCTTTAAAATCCCTTAGCACCATAAGAATGGCATATAATTCTGCCTTCTGGACAGAATTATAAGGGCTTTGTTCCACCTTACTCAATTCATCTGACTTGTAACCTGCTTTCCCTGATTTATTTGCATCAGTATAGAACGTACGGGCTCCAGTTATTGGAGCATCACGTACAATTCTAGGAAGAATCCAAGAAGTTCTTTTTATGAGATTGAGTCTATCACTTTTGGGATAGTTGCTATTAATTTCTCCCAAAAAGTTAGCACAAGCTCTTTGCCACGGTTCATTGTCTTCCCATAACTTTTTTATTTCTTCAGTAGTAAAAGGCACTATAATTTCTGCTGGGTCTATACCTGCTAGTTGACGAAGTCTCAGCTTACCTTTTATAATTAATTCAGAGACCTTTTCCACATAAGTTTTTAATTTTTTACTTGGTTTATTAGGTATAAATATCCACTCTAAAATAATATCTTCCCTCTGCATTAGAATCCCTGTAGGAGAAATTCTGGAAGGCAATATGACTAGGATGCAGCTAAGATTTGGGTTCACCCTATCCACATGTGCCTCCTGTAATTTTTCCTCAATCATTGTCAGTTCCTTTTCTGCTTCAGCTGTCAGTTCTCTTGGACTATTCAAATCTTTATCACCATCTAAGGTTTTGTTTAAATGAACTATTAGATCAGGTGTTATCCCAACAGCTGGTCGTAGACTGGAAATGTCTCCTAACAATCTTTGGAAGTCATTAAGAGTCTTTAACCGGTCTCTCCTAATTTGTGCCTTTTGCGTTTTAATTTTCTCTAACCCTATTCTGTAACCTAGGTAATTAATAGAATTTCCTCTTTGAATCTTTTCAGGGGCAATTTGTAATCCCCACCTAGGCAAGACTTTCTTTACTTCTTCAAACATCCTTTCTAAAGTATCTTTATTTGAATCAGATAATAAGATGTCATCCATGTAATGATAAATGATGGACTTGGGGAATTGTTTACGAATTATTTCCAATGGCTTACTTACAAAATATTGGCACAGTGTAGGACTATTGAGCATACCCTGTGGGAGGACAGTCCACTGATATCTCCTATTAGGCTGAGTATTATTATAAGTAGGCACTGTGAAGGCAAATTTTTCTCTATCCTTTTCTTGTAACGGTATAGTGAAAAAACAATCTTTCAAATCAATAACTATAAGAGGCCATCCTTTTGGTAACAGAGAAGGCAAAGGAATTCCAGATTGTAGTGGGCCCATAGGTTGAATTACTTTGTTGACAGCTCTTAGATCTGTCACCATTCTCCATTTACCAGATTTCTTTTTTACAACAAACACAGGAGAATTCCAAGGGCTGGTTGATTCTTCAATATGGTGAGCATCTAGTTGCTCTTGCACCAGCTGTTCCAATGCCTGTAGTTTATCTTCAGCTAGAGGCCATTGTTTGGTCCATATTGGCTTCTCAGTTAGCCATTTTAAAGGTAGGGCCGTTGGTACCTCTAAAGGTTTGGTATTTGCTGTATGTTCTTGTACAGCCTGAATGGCTGGTGACCTTTTTCCATAATACCTCATCATATCCTTCCCAGAATTATGAGTTCCTGGAAATACAGGAATGTTAATCTGGGTATTCCATTGCTGTAGCAGGTCACGGCCCCATAAATTTATGGCAATATTGGCTATATATGGCCTTAGTCTTCCTATTTGCCCTTCGGGCCCTATGCATTCAACCCATCTTGTGCTTTGTTTTACACGAGATAGGGTTCCAATTCCCAGGAACTGAACATCTACCTCTTGAAGAGGCCAATTCGGATGCCAAGATTCTGGGGTAATGATACTTACATCCGCACCTGTGTCTAATAAGCCTTCAATAAAAGTGCCATTTATACAGACTCTTAGCTTTGGTCTTTGATCATTAATAGAAGTCTGCCAAAATATACGTTTACTCTGTCCTATTGGGTTTTTTGACTCATCCTCCACACGTAATTCTTCATTTAGACCAGTATTACTTTTTACAGCAGAAATTGGAGCTTTTAATTTTCTTGGTGAGGCACGTTCTCCACTGTGACTGGGAATGACTGGGCCACTGTTGGCTTGGGGGCCTGCGAGAGGCCCCCCAAGGAGTTTCCCGATGATATCGGATTGCCCCGTCTGTCTGTTGTTGACCTACATTCGTTGGACCAATGCCTGCCTTTACCGCATCTCCTACATATACCTGAAGGCCGAGGTCTCCTATTTTTGTCATTCCCAGAAGAGATATTATTCCTAGAAATTCTTTGCCTGCAATTCCTTTGCAAATGTCCTAATTTACCACAATTAAAACACCTGGCAGTTTGATGTCTCCTCATTGCTTTGGAAATCGCTTCTCCTACCCAAGATTCATCATTATAGCTAAACGTCTCAACATTCATCGTATGCTGAATCCATTCATCCATAGGTGCTGATCTAGACTTTAAAGGCCCAATTATCTTTTTGCATTCTATGTTTGCATTCTCAAAAGCTAGAGATTCAAGAAGTATTCGTCTAGCTTCTGGGTCTGTTACCCCTATGTCCAGAGCCTTAATTAATCTTTGCAAAAAGTCAATAAAGGGTTCTCTCTGTCCCTGCCTAATTCTGGTATATGATTCAACCCTTTTTGCTGGATCTTGTATCCTATTCCAAGCATTTAAAACTGCTTGGTGACATAGACACAGTACTTCATCGTCATAAAGAGCTTGGACCTGTGGATCAGCATATTCTCCTGCACCAAGAATTTGATCTTGGGAAACCTCAATACCTTTTGTTCTTCCTTGCTGTTCCATATGTTTGGATTCTTCTCTGAAATAAATTCCAAGCATCAAGGAAGGTCCATTATCTAAAACTGCAGACACTAACTGATGGAAATCATGGGGAGTAGCTCTAGCATTAGAAGCCCAAGTCCTTATCATTTCCTTTACATATGCATTGTGCAAGCCAAAATTAACAACAGCTTGCTTAATTTCTTTCAGATCATTCATTGCTATTGGCGTCCATCTAGCTTCTCTGACTCCCTTTGAGCCTTTAGAAGTTGATGCTTTTTCAGAATTAAGTATAGGGTATGTCGCTAGAACCCTGGGTAAGCCAGTTCTAATAGCTGGTGGAGGCCTTGTATCCTGTCCTTGTGCCTCCTTCCTCTGTTCACCAGCTGCAATAATTTTCCCAATCTTTTCAAATCTTTTTATCATTGTCTCTCTTAAATCCTGAATCTCCTGACCTGTATATATTTCCAGTGATTTCACTGAGGTATCAATTTTTTGGTCCCCATTCTGCACCTGTGATTCCAAAGCTTTAATTTTTTCCTTCAAAGATAACATGTCCTCCTTAAACTTTTCTTGTATATCATGTAGATTCCCATCTTGGAGGTACATTCTGTCTGTTACCTTATCAAAACTTTGTGATAAAGTCTGAACGTCAAATTCAACAGCCTGAACCCTTTCAGGTAACTTTCTAATACCCTTGGATATGGAATCAATTTTGTCTGTCATAGTATCCACTTGTTCAGATAACCTCTGATTTTCAATAATTTTAATCCTGTCAATTAGTTGTTCATTATTAGTTCGTAAAGATTCTATCATTCTTAAGAGTGCCATATTCTTCTGTTCATTATTAGTACGTAAAGATTCAATCGTTCTTAGTAGTGCCATATTCTTCCTTAATGATAGAATATGGAAAAGAAAACTGAAGGCTAGTAACAAGCAAATTAAGGTATCCCCATAATCATATAAACCTTGTATGATGTAATTCATTGTATTAGTAAATATAAATTTACTAATCCATTGTATTAGTGAAAACAAAGCAGTAAAATTTGCGTTAGAAACAAAAACTGCAATATTACCTATTATCCAGCAGGTGGCGCTGTTGCAGAGTCGCGGTGAAAACATGGTCCTGTTTCAGTGCCTTAGTAGATGTTAAAAACTGGAAAATGCAAGTTTCTCAACAAAGTAAATGTAATTAAATCAATTCCTGAGACGGAACCAGAAACCCAGAATCCAGGGGTAGAGAAGAGCAATCTGGAAGCCGCTTATGCCTCCATGAGTCACCCTGAGGGGTTGCAGCTTTCAGCAACCACGTGCTCTGGTTCGTGCCACTTAAGAGCTGTACTTGCAAGGGAGATTTAAAAATGACTCAGAAAAGAGCAAACCACACGGCCAGAGACTACGCGGGCCTGTGGAGTTTAAATCCACGTGGGGAGTCCAAGGCCGCTGGCGGCTGAGGAAGGGGAGGGCTCCCGCCAAGCCGAACTAGAGCCCACCAAGCCCGCGGCCGCCAAGCTGAACTTGCGCCCGCCAAGCCCGCAGCCGCCAAGCCGAACTTGGGGCCGCCAAGCAGAACTCGCGGCTGCGAGTGGGGAAAGGAGAGGTTCTAAAACCAAACGTTGGGTGCCAAAATGAAGGCGTAAGTCACAAACAATGCCACACCAATTCGGGGTTATGATTATTAGGGTGGTATTTATTTAAAGGGGAAAAAACTTACAGATCACTGTCCCAGGCAACAGCCCTCTTCGCAACCAGGAAAGGAGTCTAGTCGCAGGCGGAGCAGGAAGTGAAGAGAGAGAGAAGAGGGAAGTGGCCGCTTTTTTAAAGGGAGAGAAACCACGCCCCAGTGGGCTGGTACCTCAGCGGTGATAGGCTGGAGGAGTGGGAGGACCTCCCGCAACAGGAAGGGAAGGGAAGGGAAGGGAAGGGAAGGGAAGGGAAGGGAAGGGAAGGGAAGGGAAGGGAAGGGAAGGGAAGGGAAGGGAAGGGAAGGGAAGGGAAGGGAAGGGAAGGGAAGGGAAGGGAAGGGAAGGGAAGGGAAGATATAAAAAACCTCTTGTTGTTACACTCTGTTCAAACCATCTACAATTCTCCAGATATTCTCCCCTATACTCACCATCACTTTTACAAACCTCCTTAAACCTACACAGCAGAAGTATTTTCTCCAGGACTTAGACAGCAGCAGTTGCTAAAATTAACTGAAACTTATTCAATGGACAATTTCAATAAAACTTAGGTATCGTGAATATATCCCGACCTGTTAACAAAGTCTGAACTGTATTTCCTAGAGGTGTTTCAGCATGAAGACTTCTAGGCATCCTAGAACAAAGACAGTTCTCTTCCAGCTCCTAAGGTGACTATTCTAACTGCTTGGCCTCCAGTTCCTAAGGCTAACTCCAGCTCCTAAGGTGGCTAGTCTAACTGATTGGCCTCCAGTTCCTAAGGCTAACTCCAGCTCCTAAGGTGGCTAGTCTAACTGATTGGCCTCCAGTTCCTAAGGCTAACTCCAGCTCCTAAGGTGGCTAGTCTAACTGCTTGGCCTCCAGTTCCTAAGGCTAACTCCAGCTCCTAAGGTGGCTAGTCTAACTGATTGGCCTCCAGTTCCTAAGGCTAACTCCAGCTCCTAAGGCGGCTAGTTTAACTGCTTGGATGCTGGCTGTTTCACATTTGCTTGTCATACCATTTGACTTAAAGCGTCTACTGCTGATGAAACGCAGAAATCATTTTACATTCAGCTAATTTTTTTTGTTCCAGCAATTTTGTTGTAAGAAACCCACTACACGCTTCTAGCGGTCTAAGTTCGTGCAATGTAGTCAACTATTGTCTGTTCCATTGTTCTTCAGGACAGAGTAAGAGTGATATCAGATTTGAACCTAGAGTTTTGATCTAGCTTTAAAAGAACATTTTGAACTAAGAATCCATGAACGCTCCAAATTAAGACTTTTCTGTAAGAAGGAAAAAAAGGGTGCACACAGGTGACCTGTCGCTGGGTGAAAGCATAGCTTTTAAACTCATACATCATAAAATTTGGTATCATTTGTCACAGTGGATGTTGGATATTTATGAATATGATCATCCAACATCTGTTTCTGTGGAAAATGTTCTTCCCAGCTAGCATCATAATTAACAGTGAAAAAAAATAAAAGCTTTCCCTCTAAGTTCTAGAATCAGATGAGTAGGCCCATTCTCACCAGATCCACTCACTGTAATCTAGGAAGTGCTAGTCAGAGAAATGAAATCAAGAAACAACAACAAAAAAATCATCTAAAGTAAAAAGGGAAAGGTAGGATTGCACCTGTTGAAAGATAAAGTAGTATTACAGTATTTAAAAAATCCAGGTTCGGTGAGGTGAGACACACCTTTAATCCCAGCAGAAGCAGGTGGCTCTTTATTGAGTTCCAAGCCAATGAGGTAATGTACTGAGACCCTATCTACAAAAGAAGAAGGAGGCAGAGGAGGAGCAGGAAGAGGAGAAGTAAAAAAAAATCTGGAGACTGTAAGGAAACTATTAGGATAAAGAAACGCGATAAAGTAGCAGGATACACAATATACATTAAAAAGTTGGCAGCATTGCTACATGCCGGTAAGGAATAATCTGAATTAGCATTGCAGAAAGCAGTCCCATTTACAATAACTGTGAAGTCAAATATCTAGAAACTATTTTAAATATAAAAAGTACATATAACAAAAATTATAAATCACTAATAAAAGAAATTAAAGTGGTCACAATAGATGAAGATATGCTTCATATTCATGAATTAGAATTAATGTTGCTACAGTGTCTATTCTCATATTTCTCATAAAAATGAAGAAACTCTAAAATTAATAATTGAACCACCCAAACTTTAACAGAACAAGTAATCTGAAGCTAAAGAAACACAGTTCAAGTAAAACACAACCTGATTCCAAAATATAGCACAAAGCTGTAGCCATCAATGGCATGGGACTGGCATGAAAACCTATCAAAGGAAAAGAAATGAATCCTCTCATTTCCCAGCAATAGGTCTTCAATAAAGATGTAAAGAGTACACAGTGGAAAAAGCACAGATTCTTTCTTGAAATGTGCTCAGAAAAAAAATCGGTGTCCACAGGGAGAAGGAAATGAGACCTTACTTCTCACCATATAGAAGAATCAACCCAAAATTGATAATGAACTTAAACATCAAATTATAAAACACACTAGAACAAAGCATAAGAAAAAAAATTTTGAAAACTGGTCTTGGCAATGACCAAGAAGGCTATCACACTCAAAGTTTAAACTGCAAAGTTTCTTCCCAGCAAAGGAACACTCAAAAGAGGGAAGAGAGAGTCTACAGAAGGGAAGGAACTATTTCTAAACCATATATATGATATATATTTTTATCAAAAATAAACGTTTTAATGTTGTTTAGTAGCAGGCATAACACCCAAAAACTATACTAGGTAATTTTGTCATTGAGAAACCATTGTGGCGTATAGTCATTTATACAAAATCAGATGACAATTGGCTCCCACGAGTTGTCCTCTAACCTTCACAGAAACAAACAAACAAATAAATAGATGTAATTAAATACTTATTAAATAGAAGCCAAAGACAGAACATACCTTAAGAAAGGAGGGATCCGCCGGGCGGTGGTGGCACACGCCTTTAATCCCAGCACTCGGGAGGCAGAGGCAGGCGGATCTCTGTGAGTTCGAGACCAGCCTGGTCTACAAGAGCTAGTTCCAGGACAGGCTCCAAAACCACAGAGAAACCCTGTCTCGAAAAACCAAAAAAAAAGAAAGAAAGAAAGAAAGAAAGAAAGAAAGAAAGAAAGAAAGAAAGAAAGAAAGAAAGAAAGAAACAAAGAAAGAAAGAAAGGAGGGATCCAGGTGGTGGTAGTGCATGCCTTTCATCCCAGCATTCAGAGGCAGAGGCAGTTGGATCTCTGGGAGTTTGAGGTCAGCCTAGCCTACAGAGTGAGTTCCAGGATAACTAGAGCTACACAGAGAAACCCTGTCTTGATAAAAACAAAACAGAACAATGAAAGGAAGAAGTGCAAGAAAGGACTGAAAGGAAGGAGGGGCGAGGGAAGAAAGTACTGACAGACTGAATGAATATGAATAAGACAGAGTCATGTCTCTATGTCATCATCAGGATGGGATGCGCCAAAGCTTCAAGGACCATACTGTCAGAAGACTCATTTGTAGCTAGGCATCCTGGCAATGTCTTTCATCCTGTGACAGAATACCCAACATAAGCAACTGAAGAGAGAATGAATTTACTTTGGCTCACTTTAAAGGAACATCATCCACCCTGGCAGGGAAGGCATAAGGGTGGGTGGCTCCATGGCAATTTTTTGTTTATTATGTTGAGGAGGAAGCAGCGAGGTCAGGCTGAGAGCAGGTTGAGCTACAGAGCCCTTCCCCCTGACTCTCTAACCCTATACATATGTGCTAGGGCCATATCAGAAACGTTGAACCTTCCAAAAGTGTGCCACCTGTTAGAGACAGAATATTCAAACAAATGCGCTTGTGGGGGAACATCATACATTCAAACTGTGAATACCTAGGTATAACACACTGCTGTGGAAAGCACCAATGACTTTTAGATATTTTTTAAATATAATCTAGTTTGCAAGTTTGAGACATGGCCTAGGTATATTAGACAGGTCAGTCTAGAACTAACAGGCAACCCTGCCTGCTCAGCCCCCTAAGTATCTGGAACTACAAGCATGTGTCTGTAGAAAGAAGTTTCTGCCCATTTGGTCCACAGCTACTCAGTCCCAAATAAATACATAGAGGTTTGTATTAATTATAAACTGTTTGGTTCAGGGTTGCTATTAACTAACTCTTACAACTTAATTAACCCAAAATTTTTATCTATGTTTAGCTTTGTGGCTTGGTACCTTTTCTCAGTAAGGCATTCTCATCTTGCTTCCTCTGCATCTGGATGGCGACTGTATCTCTGCTTTTCCTCTTCCCAGAATCTTCCTGTCTGGTTGTCCTATCTATACTTTCTGCCTGGTTACTGGCCAATCAGCACTTTATTAAACCAATATGAGTGACAAATCTTTACAGTGTACAAGAACATTATCCCACAGCACATGTCACCACACCTAGCTTACAGGCAGGTTTTTTAATTTCATGCATCATATTTGTGCACCTTCAAGGACTTTTCCACATTGGAAGTCCAGTGGAATAAAACAGTATGCAGGGGCTGGAGAGATGGCTCAGTGGTTAAGAGCACCGGCTGCTCTTCCAGAGGTCATGAGTTCAATTCCCAGCAACCACATGGTGGCTCACAACCATCTGTACTGAGATCTGGTGCCCTCTTCTAGTTTGTGGGCATACAGGGAGGCAGAATGTTGTATACACAATAAATAAATAAATTAAAAAAAACAGTATGCAGATCACCTTCAGAGGTATTCATGTACTTTACTCACAATCTGAGAAACACTACTCTGTGTATGAAGTAAGAAATCTTTACAAAGTTTAGTTATAGAAGTCTACTGGGAAAATTTACTTTCTTTGGGACCTCAGAAGGTTTGAGTATGGAATTCATCAGGTCCTCTAAATGAAAGCTGAGATCCTTGTTACCTTTGCCTTTTTAACAGCATCATCCACCTTCATCCGACTTGTAAACAAGCACGTCTAGCCTTTCAGTACTTTTACAGCATACTTTCCAATCCCTTCTCTAACTGGCTCCCTACAGAGACAGCGAGCATGCACTATGTAGCTGACTCCACTAAAACTGTTAGATCTTCAATAGTCAAAACCTGAAATACAGAGGCTAGGGTAGGGTAACCTAAGGAACCAGCATTCTCTTGCCTATTCTGATTTTAAGCTTCTGAAAAAGTCCCTTCCCCCAATACTGTGGTTGTGAAAATGCCCCCCCCCCATAAGCTCATAAGGAGTGGCACTGTTAGGAGGTGTGGCCTTGGTAGAGAAAGTGTGTCACTGGGGGTTGGGATTTGAGATCTCGGATGCTCAGGCCACACTCACTCTCTTTGAGTGCTGCCAGATGGAGAACTCTCAGCTCCTTTTCCAGCACCACGTCTGCCTGCCTCTTGCCACACTTCTCCCTATTATGACAATGGACTAAACTTCCGAATCGTAAGACAGTCCCAATTAAACATTTTTCTGTAGTGATATTTTATTTGTGTTCTAACAAATAAAGCTTGCTGAAGAACAGAGTGCAGAGATGAGATAAGCCACTAGGCTGGGCAGAGAGAGGAATATAAAACTGGTGGAGACAAGAGTTCAGTGTAGTCTGGAGGAGGCAGTCTGAGGAGGCAGTCTGAGGACAGGATTGCTCCTTTGATCTGAGCATCGGGAGAGGTAAAAGGTCTCTCTAGTGGCTGGCTGCACTGCTTCTCTGATCTCTCATCTTTCACCCCCTAATATCTGACTCCGTTTTTTTTTTTTATTGAGAAAAGGAGAAAAAAAAGAAAAACAAGTTTCCACCTCCTCCCAGCCTCCCATTTCCCTCCCCCTCCTCCCCCCCTACGCCCCCTCCTCCCACCCTTCTCCCCCTCCCCCCACTCCTTTCCCCCTCCCTCTCCAGTCCAAAGAGCAGTCAGGGTTTTCTGCCCTGTGGTAAGACCTAGGATCTCCCCCCTCCGTCCATATCTAGGAAGGTGAACATCTAAACTGGCTGGGCTCCCACAAAGCCATCACATTACGTAGGATCAAACCCCCGTGCCATTGTCCTTTGCGTCTCATCAGCCCTCATAGTTCGCCATGTTGAGAGAGTCCAGTTTTATCCCATGGTTTTTCAGTCACAGTCCAGCTGGTCTTGGTGAGCTCTCAATAGATCAGCTCCACTGTCTCAGTGGGTGGGTGCATCCCTCGTGGTCCCGACTTCTTTGCTCATGTTCTCCCTCCTTCTGCTCCTCATTGGGACTTTGGGAGCTCAGTCCAGTGCTCCAGTGTGGGTCTCTGTCTCTATCTCCATCCATCACCAGATGAAGGTTCTATGATGATATGCAAGATATTCGTCAGTATTGCTCAAGGATAGGGTCATTTCAAGTTCCCTATTCTCAACTGCCCAAGGAACTAACTGGGGACCTCAGCTTGGGCACCTGGGAGCCCCTCTAGGGTCAGGTCTCTTGCCAACCCTAAATTGGCTCCCTTAACTAAGAATTGTGGTTCCGTGCTCCCCTGTCCAACCTTCCTTTATCCCAATCCTCCTGCTTTCCCAAGGCCCGACCTCCTTCCCTTCTAACTTTTCTCTCCCCATCTCCCCTTACCCCCAACCCACCCCACCCCAAGATCCCAATTTTCTCCCCGGCAATTTTGTCTACTTCCCTTAGCCAAGAGGATAACTATATGTTTTTCCTTGGGTTCCCCTTCTTACTTAGCTTCTTTAGATTCACCTATTGTAGACTCCGTGAGCTCAATTAGAATTCATGCTACATTTTCCTTTATAAGAGTTGCCATGGTCATAATGTCTCTTCACACCAATAGAACACAGACAAAGGCTGACTCCCAGTATTTGGAAGCACTTTCTCCTGCTCCTACCACGGGTCACCATCTACCACTGTCCTGAATGTTTCTGTTATTCTCCAAGGACTCTGATATCTGGCTCATTGCATGCTCTCTACCTGAATTTATAGAGCATGTGTTGACAAAGCTACCCTGTATCTTCCTAGCTGCACTCAACTCTCACAGTTACATTCGAGATAATGCTGTCTTCTAAAAGAAGCTTGATGTTGAAATCATGATTTATTTAGACCACTGTCTGATACACTGCCCATCCTTCCAGCCTAGGCATTCTCCCTCGTCAAGCCCCATGGGTTTCTAAGCTGCCTTGTCCCATGACTCTAGCATATCCTTTGCCAGGTCATTTTTGAAATGTTATACAAACACATCTGGGTTCCAGAAGTATCTTGGAAGCAGATACTTTACTCATGCTGCAAAGAAAACCAGTGTCTGCCACATAGTCGACGTTCGAATCTAAATGGCGACTCTTGAGAAATGGTGGCTAGGCAAAGCCCTGCACTGTGTATTTCAGGACAGGTAAAACTGATGGAGAATGGATTCTGACTCCAGGAAAGTTAGAGCATCTTAGACGGGTAAGACAAATTAACCAAAAGCTCAGTTTCCAAAAGGGAAGTGTGAGGGGTGGGGTAAATCTGTAGCTTAACTGGCAGAGTGTTTGCCTAGCTTACATGAATCCCTGAGTTCCATCATCAAGACTCTGCCTGTAAACCTGGCACCAGGAGCGGGGTGAAAACAGAAGAGGCAGAGGCTCACGTTCAGCCTTGGCTACAGAGTAAGTTTGAGGTTCTTATCTTAAAAAGTAAAAATTTTTAGATTAAAAATTAAGTTTAAAAAGAAAAGATTTGGGGCCTCAAACTTCTGATTTGTCTGTTAAATAGCCCAGTAAAATTCCTATGGGATTCTGGGAACCTAGTCAGAGAAATGACACGCGATCTATGAACTATCAGGGTAGCTGCTCAGAGGCCATGAGCCCTCCGCTTACCTGGAAGAAGGCAGAAATTTGGACATAGGAGAAGGGCTTCAAGGGGCAGGGAACATAAGGAAGACAGTGAAAAGTTGAGTCTGCAATACAGGAATTGCCCTGTTCATGAGAGCTACGGAGACATAAGGAAAAAGCAAAATCAACTAGGTGAACATCATTTTAGAGCAACATAACCATCAATTTGGATTTTTTTTTACAGAGGGTAGACAAAGGTATAGTTCCGTGGCATCTAATTTATCAATTAACCCTCCAGCCACATGCCATTCTTCAAAAGAATATTTCAAGGACCAAACAAAACTCCTTTTTTAACAAAGCCTTTTCATCCGTGATGATAGTTATTTATTATTTCTACCTAATGTTACCTCTTTTTTCTGTATCAACATGGTCATTGTTTCCTATGACAAAGTGATAAACAGGCTTGTTTGTTTTTCAAAGGAAAATAAGGCCAAACAACAAAGATGGGAATTGTCTTCAATTCTTTAAGGCCTTTAGATGATATTGTATTTCCATGAACATATTTCCTGTTATTGTAAATTTATACTAAGTAAATAATGATGGCATTAACTGGCATTCTTCGTGTGCTTTTGATCATCATTTTCAAAAAGCAACTGCCAAGACAATTTCCTACCAGACATCACTTAACTGGGAGGCTGCAGGTGTTTAAGGCAATTAAACTGTCATTATTTAAGAAGCACAATGAAAATTACCCCCTTTTGTTAATAAATGTATAGCATACACAGACCACACATTTTTGAGATATAGTATATCATACAACATTTTATTTTTTGAGATTATAATATAATTATATCACTTCCCCCTTCTTTTTCCTCCCTCCAAAGCCTCCCATATACCCTACCTTTCTCTCTTACATACTCTCTTTTGTTGCATAATGCCTAAAGGTTGGCACTGAAATTATACATACAAGTAACATGATACAGGGTAAAGAGGCTGCACTTGTGTATCTCAGAACATATATTACACACACACAAGAAAACAAACAAACAGACAAACAAAAAACCATTTTAAACACTAAACTCGATTTTTATCCTCAGATGTGCTGAATCCAGTCTCATCAAAAGCCCCTGGGCCAGAAATTTACTCCAGAATTGTGACTGTCACTTACTCTCTGTATGACCTAAGGCAAGTTACTTAACCACTCTGAAGCTGTTTCTACAGCATTAAAAAAATAGATAGTAGCGTTTACTTCATAAAGTTGATATAAGAATTAAAGAAGGCAAAATACACACAGAGCTTGGCATAATGCCTAATACATAAAACCTGCTCAATGAGTGATAACTGCATTTTTATTGCAGATAAAAATATACCTTATAGTAGTTCTATTTTATGTAATAGATTTGAATTTGTATGGAACACACATTTATAGATAGAGTTATATCGATATAGGTATGAAATGGAATTGTCTGGCTGGGGTTGTAGCTCAGTTAGTAGAACGCTTTTCTAGTGGCACAATACTCTGCTCTGGGCTTTCTCCCTACTCCTGAATAACCAGGCATGGTGCTACTTACCTTTAATCCCAGCACTAGGGAGACAGAGACAGAAAGATGAGAGTTTTAAGGTCATCCTTAGCAACATAGCAAGTTCAAGGCTTGCCTGGAATCAACCAGACTGTGTTGTTTAAATTAAGAGAGAGAGAGAGAGAGAGAGAGAGAGAGAGAGAGAGAGAGAGAGAGAGAGAGAGAGATTCAACTGTTGTTAGTCTCAAATCCCTGTGATTCGGGACAACCTGTACTTCTGGGCTACTTGTAAAGCCAGCCTGGATACATCAGATTGGTCTGTCAATGGTGGATCAAGCTGGAACTTTCCCAACACATTCTTCTTTTTAACCTCCTGAAACAGGCACGTCTTCCCACCTCATTACAATTCAGTGTCAAAACAAAGTGACATTTACTAGCCCCTGATCTGATCCACATGCCAGACGGGACAGTCCCAACCTCAGTACACAGGCTAAACTGTGAGCGCCTTGCAGCCATTGGCATGGGTCCCAATTCCCAGTGAGGGTATCCAGTTCTTTCTCCCTCCTGAACAGAGAGCTGTGTTAGCATGCTGGCGAGACTGGCAAAGCAGAAATTAGTGAGTCTCCTGCCCCTGACTTTGCTTTTAAGAATGTCGTACATATTTTTGTGACCTAAATACATTACTGAACGAAGCAAAGTGGACAAGTGTTGGGTAGATTTCATATTTTCCTTCCTGTATCAGTCATGAGCCCTCAAAACCTTATGCCAGCTCCACTCTTCCCAACTAGAATATAAATCACGGATTCCACCTGGCCAAACTCTGCCCCCTAAAGAAAACTGTGTAGACGGTCCAAGAAGCCCTGTCCCGCTACAATGGGAACAATCACAAAGCATCTCAGGCTTTTGAAGCCGAGTGGAAGTCGGCTAAGCATTTGCTAAGCACCGAGGCTGAGACTATTCTCTGCTTTATAATGAGAGCAATGAAAAAAATGAAGATAAGATCACTACCTTCAAGAAGCATGGCAAACAGATTTTTGGCCTGAACTGGAGTGCATTGCTCCTGTCTAGATTAGATAACGTTTGTTTGAGCCCAGAATCCTCTGTATCATGGGATTTTAACGATGAAAGGAAAATGGAACGTAGACCACGAGAAACAGGAAAAATAAAAAGAGGGCAGATCTGACTCAATTAATCAAATCACGGCAGACGTGAGGTTGGTTGGGGCAATATAAATTAAGAGGAGCTGGGGGTCAGACAGACATTCATAGCACTAAATCGGTATGTACATTATTAGTATCGGATACATATAATACCTTGAAAAAATGACAGCTACTGTGAGCTCGGGAGCTTTCTCTACGATGGGATTGTTGATAGACTGAAATGGAACCACGCAGGTAAACTGCAATGCTTAGCACATAATAAGCACTTCAGAGTATTAACTATTGATATCATTATTAGGAAGGCTTGAGCCCTTTCCAAAGAAATAGATATAGTGTTTTAGAGCTCCATTCAAGAGACACACATGGTAGTGCACACCTCTAATCCAAGCTCTCAGGAGGTGGAGGCACTGCACAAAGAATCCTGGATCAACCTTGGCTCCACAGTGAGTGTGAAAACAGCGTGTGCTGCATGAGATTTTGTTTCAAGTAAATAAATTGGGGCTGAAGAGATGGCTCAGTGGCAGTGAGCGCTGGCTGCCCTTCAAGAGGACTCAGGTTCAATTTCCTGCACCCACGTGGCAGCTCACAACTGTCTGTAACTCCAGGGCATCTGACAGTCTCAGACCCATGCACATAAAATTAAATTAAATTAATTATTTTTAAAAATTAAAAGAAAACATTAATTAAAAACGAATGCTAGAAGCTGCCTTTTAATAGAAGAAGACACTCATTTCTGAAGTTTTAGAGGTACAAATTGTTGGGCCCCCAATTTAAGATCAGACCTGGAAAATACAAAAAGACAACTGATCTTGCACACATTAAATACAGGGTACACAAAGTTCTTGTCCAGAACAATGCATCACCACCCTGATTTCTAAAGCCCCCTGTTACTTTGCCCAGGGACCATCCCTAAATGCCCCGCTTATGGATTCTGCCAACAGTACATTGTATTTACAACTATACTAGATTGGGGCTTGATATCAGGATACAGCCCCCATTTTCCTCTCCTCTTCCCCTCCTTCCCTTCCTTTCTCTCTTCCTCTTCCTCTCCCATCAAGCAACTTGTCATGTACTTCATATTTAAATACCTAGCCCCATTCCAAGATTCCTGTGCATTTTGGGAGACAGGACAGTAGCTCAGAGAAGAGCAATATACACTGTTCACTGGATGTCAGGGAACAGCGTGGAAATCTGAGTTCTCAGGGCTCCAGAGGAGACAGAGGTTGAAGTGGTTCTTGTTTGTAAGGCGTCCAGATGTTTCCCGCTCACATAGATTACAACCCGATGTCTTCACTAGGCTTTACAAGGCCCTTGAGTTAGTTGTTCGGTCCTAGGTCTGCAGCTTTATCTCCCTGCATTCCCTAGTCCCACCACAATGGTACCCTTCCTTTCTTTCCGACAGGCCAAGCATGTTATACCTAGGGGCCTTTGCCTTCACTATTCTTTCTCTTAGGACATTTTCCTCCCTGATCTTTGCATGGCTGACTCCTTGTCTCTGCTTAGGCCTCTATTCAATGTCTCTTCCTCACAGAGGCCTTCCCTGACCCCTTATTTAAAGAGTCTGCCCCCGTGCACATTCCTGTCAGTTCCCATCACATCACCTCCTCGTACTGTCTTTGGAGCTCACCACCCTGTAGACAAAAATGACCTCCCTCAATTTTTCCTTCCTGCTTTTGGGCTTTTGCTTATGTTAATTGCTGTCTCTACAGCATTCCTCCTCTTTTCTTCAGATAGTTATTTCTCAACCTTCAGGTCTCGTCTGTGGTCACCTCCTCAAAAAGGCCTTCCTTGATCACCAAATACAATAGATGCATGCCATCACCACCTGACCTGCTACCATTAGTCCCATTACTGGCCTTGCCTTTCTTTCAGGACAAGTCTGGCAATCTACAACATCAATGGACCTCTTTTGTTTCTCTCCCCAGACACATCTCTCCAACTTTGTTGACCCCTGGGATTGTCAAAGAAGGCTTCTTAGGCTAGATTTTCATAACAACGGAGTCCAGACTCTTCTTTCTCCCTTTTGAAGCCTATAATTTTAAAGCCACGTTTTTCTGGTCAATCCTCCTCCTCACTCACACCCCCCCAGGGGGCACAACACATCTATGTCCCACATTTTTTAAGATCTATCTATCTATCTATCTATCTATCTATCTACCTATCTATCCATCTATCTATCTATCTATCGATCGATCTAGATATCAATCTAGATATCTAACTATCTATTTGTTATATACAGGGTTGTACCTACATGTATGTCTACAAGCCAGAAGAGGACACCAGACCTCATTACGGGTAGTTGTGAGCCACCATGGTAGTTACTGCGAATTGAACTCAGGACCTCTGGAAAAGTAGCCAGTGCTCTTAACCACTGAGCCACCAACTAATTTGAGTACCATGTACCATTTCACTTACAATCAAAGAATGAACAAATCATTATAGTTCAAATGCAACAATCTTTGGTCAAAAGATTAAGAAAGTGCTAACCAACCACGTGGTACACATGTCATCTCCGCACTTGGGAGGTGGAGGCTGGAAGATTAACAGGTAACAACAACAAACACAACCAGGGCGGATGACAATGCTCACTAGGTAACAGTACTTGCCTGCATAACTAAGGGCTATAGTTAACGTAGATCCTCGGGACTCACATAGTGGAAGGAGAGAACAATCCCTGCAAACTGTCCTCTATGGCTTTCCAGTAAATACCATGGTATGCATGTCCATGCACACATACACAATAAAGAAATAATCATAACAAAATCTTTTACAAAGAGAAGAAAAAAGAAAAAGAGTGTCTTGAGGGATTTTTTTGGGGTGGAGGCAGGGTTTCTGTGTGTAACAAGTCCTGGCTGCCTGGAACTCTTTGTAGACCAGGGGGTCTCAAACTCACAGAAGTCCACCTGCCTCTGCCTCTGCCCTCAAGAGCTGGGATGGAAAGCATAAGTAACCAAGCTGGCCCCTTGAGAGACTTAAAGAAGGATAATAATACGTGTGGTCATTGAGGGAAGAAAAGTAAAATTGGGAAAATATTTAAGGAAGTGGGGGACAAGATAGCTCAACAGGTTTGCCATACAAACCCCAAGGGCCTGAGTTCCCTACTCAGAAGCCACATGCATGTGCATACAATAATAAATAAAACAAAATAAATTCAAAGTGTATTACAAAAAACTTACATAACAGATGGGTCCTGGTTGGGAAAATGACATAGCAAACTTTTCTGAACTGAATGTGGTGGCAGACACACTTAACCTAAGCTGTGAGGAGGCATGGGTTCAAGGTCATCCTGGATCACACAGTGAGTTCAGGGATGGGCTGCAGAGGGAGACTGTGTCTCAGAGAAAAAAAAAAGAGAAAGGATGCACGAGGAGAGAGGAAGAGAGAAAAGGGAAGAGGAGGACATGGGTGAGGAGCAAGAGGAGGGAGGAGAGAGGAAAGAACAGAAGGGAAGATATGCATTTTTGCCTAAAGGAGTCTGAGCTCTTGACTGTCTGTCTTCAATATTTCACTCTTTCCAAAGTTAATGCAGAGCGTGGCTAACATTACAATCTCTCCCATAGTTTAAGAAGAACGCTGTGATATAATTAAAAGCAGAGAAACACAAGTCCTAATCTGTCAAAGACTTGCCATGTCATCTTCAGGCCTGGCACTTCCCCTCTCTATACCTCAGGTTCCTCAGATGTAACAAGACTTTAAAAAATAATTCAGCTCATGGATTTGTTGGGATGTACACACTCAGGAAGTGATAACTGAAGCATAATTTCTACTCTGTTTTCTTTCCAGTTCTAAAAATGAGTCTACTAAGAAAGTCTTCAAAGGTAGCAAAACAAGCCCAATGTGTGTGTTTAAGCTCACCAGGCCACCAGGCTGGAATATCATATTTGCAGAAAGCTCTGTAGGCCTTTTTAATGCGAGATTTGATAAATTCTATTAGATTTGGGCCATCTGAGCTGGCTATGGCATGTAGTAATAAGGGCAGCGGGGCTGCGTCCCCAGCACCCTGGCTGCCTGGCTAGCTTATGCCCGAAATAACAACACACAAACTGTATTCATTTAATCACTGCTTGGCCCTTTCTATCTAGCCTCTTCTAGGCTAATTCTCACATATTAATTTAGCCCATTTCTAATCATCTGTGTAGTGCCCCTAGATGCGCTTACTGGGAAGATTCTAGCCTATGTCTATCCTGGGTCAGAGCTTCATCGTGTGCGTCTGCCTGGGAGCTGGGAGCATGGCGTCTCTCTGAGGCATCTGCTCCCGAGAGGAGAGCTGTGGAGTCTGAGCTCACTTCCTCTTCCTCCCAGCATTCTGTTCTGTTTACTACTCCCACCTATCTTCTAACCAATGAGGGCCAAGCAGTTTCTTTTTATTTAACCAATGACCTTCCTCCACCAATGGCAGCTTTCACTTGTAATCATAGCATTTGGGAGGTGAGAGCAGGAAAATTCTGAGATCCAGGTGGAATGGGCTACAGAGCAAGAGTCTCTCTCTTCCCTGTCTCTCCCTATCTCCCCCTCTTTCTCCCTCTAGCTCTTCCCTGTGTCTCTCCTTATCTTTCTCCCTGTGTCTCCCCTTATCTCTTTCCCTGTCTATCTGTCTCTCTGCCTCTCTGTCCTCTCTCTCTCTCTCTCTCTCTCTCTCTCTCTCTCTCTCTCTCTCTCTCACACACACACACACACACACACACACACACACACACACACACGAGTCTATTTTAATTTGCACAAGACTTTTCAATAAAAATCAGATTGGTAGCTAATTTGATAAGACTTCAGATGTATTTCGAAACTATTAATTTGATAAGTTTAGATGAATTAGGAACGACAGAGGCTGGAGCTGTAACTCTGCCGGGTTGGTGGAGTGCTTGCCTAGCTTGCACAAAGCGCTGTGTGCCACCCCAGCACTGCTTACAACTGGGCATGATGGCTCATGGGAAATGAGAGCAGGAGAATCACAAGTTTAAATTCAATTTTGGCTACATAGCAAGTTCAAATCCATCCTGATGTACAAGACCCTGCCTACATCTATCAATCAATCAATCTATCAACAGAAACTCTGTCATGCTGAATATGGTGGCTTAAATTCAGCACTCAGGGGATGGGGGCAAGTCTGGGCTATTATAGGAAGACTGTGATGGGAGGGTGGGAGGGAGGGAGGGAAAGCGGGAGGGAAGGAAGGGGAGAAAGAGAAAGAGAGAGAGAGAGAGAGAGAGAGAGAGAGAGAGAGAGAGAGAACAAGAATTTTTCAAGAAAAGTTTATTTAGAAGGAAGAACAATGATCCAAAGGCTCCCTAAAGCATGGCTCTGGCTTACTTGCTAGCCAGACACCTGCCCTGGCCCCGAAAGAAAAAGAGCAGTGTCCTCATGAAGGGGACAAGGAGCCAAACCTAGAAGGTAATGATGACACCAGAGCGCCAATGGGGAGTTTGGCTTGTTCGATGTCTTTTAGGGCCAACATTTTTGAGTTAGAAGGTAAATAAAGCTATAGGCTATCTCAGACAAAGAGGAGGGAACTTCCAGAGCCATGATGATATATTAAATTCCATCCCAAGCTCAATAAACTATGACTTATAAGGCTTGTAAAATCTTTACAGGGCTCCTGACAGCTCCACATGTGCTGATGGCCAGAAGAATGGAACCTTTTGCAAAACATCTGTTAAATCATGCAATTCAGCTTGAGCTGCTCTGTGTGCCCGTGACAACAAACCTAGGGTAAAGAGAGTACATTGAGGCTTGAGGGAAGGAGTAGGAGCGTGGAGCGGGTGATTCGCGAAGTATATGGGGCTGCTTATTTACAGTGGCATCTTGTCAGGGCTCCCATCTGTAGGACGCATCTCTGACGGTATTGCATGTCCCCTAATTTTAACCATGCCTAAGCAGTATGAGTCATGGCTCTGTTTGCCACATACTGAATTATGCTGAAGACCCACTAGACAACACAAACTGTGTAAGTTCTGACATGAACACGAGTAGATTTCACCCAGCAGGCTGGAAGCGTCTTAAAACTTTTAAGCGGAGTCTGCGAAGCCATGGCGAGAGACGAACTTCCGCGGACAAGCCAATGGTCTCTCGGTGTCCGAGAAAGTTGCACACTGGAGTGTGACTGGAATTTTAGAAACAAAGCTTTGCTTTGGAAATCAAGTGTTTCTGGAATGTGAACAGCAGCAAAAGGCGGGTTGGTAAAAGGTGCTTTCCGATCCTTCCTCCCTCCTCCTCCCGGGACACAACTGTCTCCTTTATTCCAGGCTGGGCTCAGAACCACAGAGTAGTCAAAGACAACCTCTGCTGCCCCCGCGTGAGGTTACACGCGGTGCTGGAGAATGCAAACCCGGGCTTCACGCATGCGTGGCAGCTACTCTACCCACTGAGCTCCATCCCTTGGCCTCTCTTTCACCTTTTAGTGCTATCTGCCTATGGTTTGGATGATGGATGTGAGTAAGGAAGAGGAATCAGAATGACATTCTTCGTTGTCATCCTCCTCGCAGATTTTATGGACTTCTCCATGTTTCTAGCATCAAAGGACGATGTAGCATGAGAAAAAGAAGCATACTCAGTTGGGGTCCCTGAAACCAAAGGTAAAACCTTCCATTCCTCCATTAATTTCCAGCCAAACCCTCGGAATTGCAGTGGCCAGGAAACAATGACACCACCTTCCCTATCAGTCACTGAATTTGACAAGCTGATTACTTTAGTTGACGACTTTCTAAAAATACTGAGGCAGGAAAAAGTCATTGTTGCTGTCTGATGATAGCTGCAGGAGAGCAGTTACATTGCCACCCCCCCCCTCCCACCCCGATGAGTTGAGCGACATGGGAAATAACCGACATCATGACTAGCAGAAGCGGAAAGTCCAAGGGTTTACAAAAATGTGAAGTGTATGTTCTTTCGGAGCTCAGAAGATCACATAGGCAGCAGCCAGTCAAGGGCAGAAGGACAACAGTTACAGTGGGGACTGTGGTGACCCAGGGAGGGTCTGTGCTCAGTAGGAGCTCAGGGGCTTGGTGGGAGACAAGCACCAGCAAGTGAACAAATCCAACACAGGCTCATAGAGTCTGTGGGAGGAGAAGAGTCTGGGAACGAAGCAGAAGTTTACTCTTTCCTTCACCTGGGAAAGCTGGCAAAGGTGTCCTTAAACCATGCGTTCATGGATTCAGTGAGTACGGAAAGAATAGGTAATCCATGATTCTAATATGCCTGCAATAACAATCTATCACCTTCCAGTGACCAAGATCATTCGTGGAAGGGTGTGTTGACACGTGCATCTTCGTGTGGAGGAGGACATGTATGTGTGGGGATGAGATCAGAGTCAATTTTAGGTGCTGACGTTTACAGAATATCCACCTTTGGGGATGGGGGAGCACTGAATCTCTTGACTGCCTGGAACTTGCCCAAATAGTCTAGGCTGGATGATCAGTGAGTCCCAGGGGTCCCAGTCTCAGCACTGGGTCACAAATGTGTACCACCATGCTCTGCTTCCCTTCCCCCCTCCCCAATCTGGCAGTTGCTAGGGATTTAACCCAGCCCCCATGCTTGCTGGGCAAGCCCTTTACTAACTACGCCACCTCCCTGGCTGATGCAATGGCCATACAGTGAGCAGTAAAGAGTTAAACCATCTTTCTGCCAGTCCTTTTAAGGTTCTTAAAATCCCAGGGGAGGAAGGACTCTAAGCCTGCATCATAGCGGTGGTAGGAATGCTTTAAAGGGAGGAAACCAGGAAACATCAAAGCCAGGGTGTGTTTCTGGGTGAGTGGAAAGAGCCCCGGGTTTGAGGTCCAGCTTCGCCACTAACTCATCTCATCACCATGTAATGAAGTCTCTGGTCATCAAGATATCTGAACTTTCATTCAGTCTCAGTTTCTTGGTCTGTAAAATGGTAATCTTGTCTGGTGCTCATGTGTTTTCAAGGATTGATTGGAATGACCCAGGATGGGGATTTGCAATCTGCGAAGCCGGATACAAGCGGCAGCTATTGTTTCCTGGCAGGGGAGGGCTGGCCGGAGGTCAGGGAGCAATTGGGCTTTATTCTTTGTGTCCTCTGCTGAGAAGACAGCCCTTTCCTGATAAAACAGGTGGGGGGATGCACAGCCCTTTCCACAGTCTTAAACAAGGAGTGAAAGCATTGCTGCAGCACCCTGTGTGCTCGGGCAATCCTGGTGCGGCTCTCCATGGACTGGGAGTCATGTTCTCTGGGTCTGGAAGAGGGCACAGTACTTAGTGAAACACTTAAGAGCCTGGTAAGGGCAACCAACAAAGGAAGGTGGGAAGGCAGCACCAAAGGGCTGTAGAGCAGGTAATAGAGAGCTCTGTGGGGAGTGGACGGACAGAGTCCTACCACAGGGGAATGACACCACAGCACCTACCACAGGGGAGAGACACCACAGCAAAGTGGCTGACAGAATGGATTGGGGAGCAAAACAAACCTTGTACTGTCATTACCCTGGACGTACACTCCCGCCATACAATCTTCCAAGTTAGCAATTACCCATTGCCCCTTGAACAAGGCTTCTTTCCTGTCCCCATTCACTGTGGACTTGACCATGTCTCCCGATTAGGCAAATAGGATATAAGTGTATGACATATACTTCATACGAACACAATTAAGTGTCACAGTGGTCCCTTGTTCTGAATATTTTTGACTTGCTCCCCTCTTAAATTCATATGCTGAAGCTGGGCGTGGCGGTGCACACCTTTAATCTCTGCACTTCAATCAGGAGGTAGAAGCAGGAGGATCTCTCTGTGAGTTCGAGACCAGCTCTGGCCTGCGGAGCAAATTCCAGGTCAGTCAGGACTACACACAGAGAAACGCTGTCTTGGAAAACAACAATAACAACAACAAAATAATTGTTGGAATCTGAAGTCTCAGGAGGTAGACAGAGCCTTTGAGACAGGGTGAGGTCATGAAAGATGTACACTCATGAATAGGATTTGGGACAGAGGCCAGGGCAAGTTCATTCATCTCTCTATATGAGGACATTGTGGAAAGGTACCCTTCATGAATCCAAAGGCAGACTTCTCCAGACACCAAGTTTGCCTACTACTAAGATCTTAGACTTGCCAGTTTCTAAATATGAAGAAGAAACTTCTATAGTTTATAGGCACATGAGAAATTTGCCTTAGGAAGACATTGAAACTGTGTGATCTGGTTCCGCCTAACCTGTTTCTTTCTTGTGGAAACAATATGCCCTACGCTGTGGCCACCCTTTCAGGTGAGGTCCAAAATCATGGGCACAAGCCCAGGTAAGCTGGATAGAACCCAGCAGATCCAGAACCAAACATCTGCTTTCATGTAGCCAGACAAGAAATAAGTGGGTGTTTTTGTGATTGTGTCGGTGGAGGAAATTGAACTTCAGTCTCATACATGCTAAGTACATTATCTACCACTGAGGTACCCCCTTCTGAGCCCCTAAATGAGTGTTTAATAAGGCCATCACCATTTTCGTATAGCTTATACACTGTGCTTTTAAATTTTTTAATTATGAGAAACACATAGAAAGAGAAATACTATATCATGGCCCACAATAATCATAATAAGATCCTGCCCCCAAAATGAACAACAACGAAAAAAAAGAAAGAAAAAAGGAAAGCACATGTTCCAATAAAACTTCATTGCTAGACGTGGAAATATAAAGCTGGGTATGGTGGCCTGTAACTGTAATCCTAGTACTTGACAGGCTAAGGTAGGAAGATCATGAATTCAAGGCCAGCCTGAGCTATATATAATAATATATATAATTTGAGGCAGGGTTTCATTATAGAGCCACACCCAGCTTTATAGTCATGTCTGTTAACATGATGTGTATGACAAAGGTATTCTTAAGTAATTGCGACAGAGCTTGTATAGCATACAAAACTAAAAATTACTCTGCGGCCCTTTATAGGGAAAATAATTGTCAGACACTGTTTTAAGTCCAAAAGTATTGGGGTTCCTTGGAATCTCAGTAAAAGGTGACTGATACAGTCAGGTGCTTAAGTTCACCAAGCCTCAGTCTCCAGGTCCACTAAATGGGTAGGGCAATAAGAAGAGGCTTAGCAGATGGAAAGAATTTCTGATACGACCTGGCACATAGCAAGCATTCATGATAATGGTTAAGGATTGTCAGCTTCCTTCGGCAAACACAGAAAGAAAGCAGACAAACTGAGGAAAGGAAAACAAGATAAGGTCAAGACAGAATCCAAAACGGAGCCGCCGGTCTTAATCCCCTACGGCTAGACAATGACCTAGATAAAGTCCTCACAAAGGTAGCTCAGGCCTCAACAACTATGGAAAGGGATTGGGACGAAGGCTTGGACTGCTTGATAAGTCTGTTCCTAAATCATCCACGAGATTTAGTTTGTCAATCAATTCTCAATATCCACCCCCTCCCTCTATGACTCAAATCACATATTAGAAGCCCCCAAACAGACATTGTTAACATCAAAAAGGCCCCCACTGACCATCCATCTGGAGCTGGTACTCCTAGCCAGGTGGGAACCCATTTGGGCCTCTCCTAATTGGTGATTGGATTCGAGGCGTGGGAAGAAGGCTAGTACAACCGAAAGGGAATGGTCACAGGCAATCTTTTCGCACCGAGAGCACACCTGAACCTCAGTGCCTAGAATACTGCACATTAGTGATTTACTTCAACCCTGGTCCTCTCATGCCCATACGCATCGACAGAGCTGTTAGAACAAATCAGCCATTCCCTTAGCTCGTTCTGTTCCAGTCTTCATTCCTGGGACACCCAGAGGAAAAGAGCGACTCGGAGGTTTACAAAGACCTAGAGAATGGCTTCAGGACCCTGTAGAAGTTGTAGCGAGGAGAGAAATGAGAATTGTTCAGAAAAGAGGAGAAGCGCTGCTCTAGTTCTGGAGCCCTGAGAGGCCTTCCGAAAAATTAAATTAATTCTCTCTGTCTGCCTCTCCAGCTCCTCCTATCTCGCTCGCACGCACGCGCGTTCTCCAGCTCTGGCGGCAAGAGCATGCAGCCAAGCCACCTGATTCCGCTTCACATTTTCCCCCGGCGGAATGTATACTAGGAAGAATATTGAAAAGTATTCCCAGAGTAGTCGAGTTTGAGTTAATTACTTGCTTTCTTCGACTTCCCCGGCTCTAAAACTGAAGTGCCTCGTAGGTGATCTTTCGAAGGCTAGATGATGTGGAAATATTTTAGTCATTGGCCAAATATTTGGTTCTTTGCTGCTCTTCCAGATGTAGAAGCCATTAGTTGCTATGGCTGCCTCTGTGTTGCTGTAAAATGGGAGGCTGAATGCTCTCCTCAGAAATACTAGATACTCCAAGAGTTTCTTTGAAAGCTCGGTGTTCAGAGCATCTGTAACCTAAGGCTGGAAACCCGGAGGCACCTCTCCCTTGACACTTGCTGTGAGGAATTTCTCGGGCTCTTCTGAATCTGCTAAATCATCTTGAGGGCTCTCTGCAGCCTTTTCAAAAGCACGTGCAGCATTTTGTCATGGAGATCATCTTCTTTCAATTTTTAAAGGGTCTAAACAAGCCCCTAAAGCTTGCAAGCAATTTGGGGCTAAGGGGAAACGGGTCTCCTTTCCCTTTCTGTGGACAGCCTAGGACTGACACACTCTGGGGCCAGGTAGGCAGCAGGCTCCCTTGCCCTGGCTGCAGGCCTCCATCCCTCCTCGGAAGTTTCATCCCTCTTTCCAAGCCAGGCTTTTCGATTACCTCTTTCCTTTTCTGTTGGAAATAGCTTAGGTAGAACCCCAAAGACGTTTTTGTTTCTGGTCTACTTTTCTCTAAAGAAATCACGCCAACACGCACCACCACACCTGCCCTTCCTTTCTCTTTTCTCCTCCTTACCCTGGAGGCAGAATTTCACCATGAGCCCTGGCTGTCCTGGTATAGGCTCTAGACCAGGTTGTCCTTGAACTCACAGAGACCCGCCTGCCTCTGCTGGGGTAAAGGCGTGTACCACCAAAGCCTGACTACTCCATTCTTTTTTTTTTAATATTTATTTATTTATTATGTATACAATATTGTCTGTGTATATGCCTGCAGGCCAGAAGAGGGCACCAGACCCCATTACAGATGGTTGTGAGCCACCATGTGGTTGCTGGGAATTGAACTCAGGACCTTTGGAAGAACAGGCAATGCTCTTAACCACTGAGCCATCTCTCCAGCCCCTGACTACTCCATTCTTATCTACACACCCTGCCCTTCATTTTGCTAGTGTTAAGGCCAGGCAGAGAGTCCACACTCATCTTGGCTGCATCCTGCACCCTTCATGACTGCCCCAAAGGAAGGCTCACAGCCCTTCTTGTTCCCACAGGAGATCAGAATTCCCCTTTGTTCTTAGTGCTGTAGCCATTCGTTCCTATTTTTCTGTTATTAGGGACTCCAAGCAAACTGAGAGACTCTTACTTCTCTCTATACTCCCAGGACATCAGATTACCTGATACACGTCAGATGCCATGTATGTACTTGAGGAATGAAAGAACGAATTCGGATATTCCCCGGGTACAATGAAGCTCCTCTGTCAGCTCTCCAGAACCTTCGAGAAGAAGTGGCGGGCTTAGTGGGGACTGCAGGGAGTTGCAGTCTTCCTGTGAGTCTTGGGAAGTCCTTTTGTGAAATTCCTGCTTTTCTGTGATGACCTTGGCAAGAAAGATGAGCGGTGAGAGAGTGGGGACAGAAACTACGACACCACCTACTTGGAAGTTGCAGTTCTGTTACACACACACACACACACACACACACACACACACGCACGCACGTACACGCACGCACGCACACGCACGCACACACGCACTACTGCATTCTCTACCTGGAGGAGCATAGGAAATGTGTTGGTGTTCTACTGGGATTAGGGTTGCAGAGGCATCTTCCTGCTTTTCAGATTCTGCTCTGCATGTGCTGGCCCTGAACAAATGACCCCCGTTCACCTCTTCAACCACCCACGTCACAAGTTACATCACTTCTCTCATCTCCTTTTCATGGTCTTGCCTTGGTATCAAAACAGGAGGTGATGGTCCTAGTAGTGATGGTGGTAGTGGTAATGGTACTACTGGGGGTGGGGCATCAAAGTGGGAGGTCTCAGTGGTCTCAGCCAATTTTCCTGGTGGGAATTTAACATTGCCAATTTCTACCCAGCTCTAACAGGAAGGCAGCCCTTGCCTCTGTTGTAGAAAATAATCTCTTCTCTATAGTCTCAATCCTACCTATACATTAAATTGGCATTTTTACACAATGTAACCAGAAATATATATATATATTATTCAAACAATCAATAATCTATAAAAGGTTTGAAACTGCTGGATTGCAGGCTGTTCTCCTAACCTACCCTCCCACAAACACAACACATGCGCACACACACACACACACACACACAGGGTCTCTCTTACCTGTTTTCTTTTAATTGGTGTGACCTCCAGCAATGGAAACTAATTTTATCATTAACTTAAAGAAAAAAACCTAATTGGATGTCAATTCTATTGCCCAAAACTTGCATAATCCAATCAAACATTTGGCTCAGAATCGTTTTGCTTATATATGAGGTGATGAAAACAAAATGAGTGTGTCAGACTCTTTGGGAGTCGGTTTAAATTTCTGAGGCCAATAAGGTACCAGTGTGTAAATTACTACTGCAGTATGCTACACAGAGTCCTGGGAGCCTTAATGAGGAAATGTTTTTCTGAGACCGCGTGTTTACTCAGAGGAATAACTTCCCCAGGTTAACAACAATTAGTATGCAATCACTTTTACAGAGAGAGAATATTTTATCCTATATTATGGCTATTGTTTAATTGCCCGGATACTACCGTGAAGCCACTGAAATGAAATACATTTGCAATTCATATTAACTATCTAGAGTGAGAACCTAGTATCGGTAAAGGAGATTAGCTTCGATGTTTGAGAAGGACTACTTAGAGGCCGGGATGCCTTTAAGTGATCCACCAGAGTGGATAATATGAACTTATTCCAGATTCAAATTAATGATTTAAGCACACCCACCAGATCAACGAGGAAAGTCTCGTGCAGTAAGTAAGGTTAAAATGAATCACTCGCCTGTATGTGATTTTTATCAGTCTGTCAAATCTCATCTCCAGTGAGGGCAGAATGGGACAGAGGGGGCAAAAGCTAAATTTCAGGAAAGAGTTTCATTAGGTTTCCGAACTTAAAAAAGGGGGTTAGTAATGCTAGAAAATGGGGAACAAGATAAAGAGCAGGAGCAAATGTGGCTGGGATGGTATGTGAGTCAATTTTTTATTGTTAGAATATTAGAAACTAATTGAAAACTGTCTATAGGCTGTAGGTGTCACTTTCTCAAGGGACATTCCTGCTCTCCGTCAGAGTTCAGGGCTGAGAATGAAAACACAGAATTTAGAATCTAGCTCAGTGGCAGAGTGCGTTTTAGCATTTGCAAGATCCTGGATTCCAACCTATACCGCCATCACCAACAGCAACAAAAGACGGGGAATAGGTAAGCTGATGGGCTGTCTGAGAGATGGTGACAGCTGAGGCTAGTGATGTGGAGATCGCGAGAAGAAAATGGATTCGATGAACTTGTGAGATGAAGTCTTAATGCAAAGAGGAATGCCAAGGGTCAAATCAGAGAGAGGCGTATGGAGGCTGCTCCCAGGATGCTCTTCCGAGGCTGGTCAGTTGCTCATTGCACTGAGAACCCTAGCAATCTAAAACCGCATTTGGAGAAAGCTTTCAAATGAAACATGTTACTCCTAAATCCTTTGTCTGTACCAAAGCATCTAGGTTTAATTTCCAGACCATGATTCACTGTTCTCAATTAAGGCTTAATCAGGAAATCTATTAAAGGCCTAGTGTTTGAGCAGTACTGCTCTTGCTGAATGGGAGGACGTGGGTGGGGGGAGCAGACACAGGTCTGGACACATTACCCGAAACTTCTCTAAAGGGCAGCTTAGGAACTTGCGTTTTATTGGAGGTATGGAAGCTGAAAGAACAATCCACTCTACAGTTACAAATGGTGTTTATGCATTAAGTAACAGTTCTTCTTTTTCTTTTTTTTTGGGGGGGGGGTGGGCATTTTGAGACAGGGTTTCTCTGTGTAACAGCCCTGGCTGTCCCTGAACTTACTTTGTAGACCAGACTAGCCTTGAACTCAGAGATCTGCCTGTCTCAGCCTTCCAAATGCTGGGGTTAAAGGCATGCGCCACCATTGCCCCCATGTAGCATCGTTCTTAATGCCAAAAATATTAAAGAAATTAGATAAATAGTTCAGAAGAAGCAAAAGTAAGTTGGCTCGCAGACTGGCTGCCATGAGTCAGGAAAACCACAGAAGAGTTGGGTTTCAAGTTCTAAACTTACTGTCACTTTCAGATTTCTTTTTTCTGCTTGTTCTTTTTTCTTTTGTTTTCTTTCTTTCTTTCCTCTTTTTTTGTTTTTGTTTTGTTTTGTTTTGTTTTGTTTGGTTTGGTTTTGTTTGGTTTGGTTTGGTTTGGTTTGGTTTGGTTTGGTTTGGTTTTGTTTGGTTTGGTTTGGTTTTGAGATAAGGTTTCTCTGTGTAACTTGGCTGTCCTGGAATTCACTCCATAGACCAGGCTGGCTTCAAAATCAAAAATGGTCTGTTCTTGTTCTAGGTTGTCATGGTTCCCATTTTCAGGCACACTTTCTTTATTAAAATACAGATGAAATGCCACTACGTGCATATCTGTGTGAGTGTGTCACATTTTCGTGGAACTGGAGCTACAGACAGTTATGAAGTGACATGTGGGTGCTGGGAATTGAACCTGGGTCCTCTGGAAAAGCAGTCAGTGCTCTTAACCACTGAGCCATCTCTCCAGCTCTGAGACAAAGAAATTTAAAACTGTACAGTCTACATGTAACCTGTGGCCATGTAGAGAGTAAGACTTTCTCAGTGTTTCTGTAGTGTAGCCAGAAGAGAGTGGGCAGTAACTGTAGCCGTCTAGATAGGAAAGCACCAGCGTGAAGAAGAATCTGTAGGACCCTACAGCTTGATGGGAATCCTCTAGAAATCCAATTTCTCTTCCTCTTCGCTGTGATTCTCGGCTCACGGGGCTTCCAAATGGCGGATTACATTACCAGGTGGGGTGCCTATCAGACAGCTGGTCTCGTTTATCAGCCTAGGGGCCACTCTCGTAGGAAACTAATTAAGCAACTTTCTGATTTACATTTAGTCCCTTGTGGGCTTTGTAAGAGTGAATCCGTTCACTGGAACAAGAACATCCCTCGATGACAAGAATAAAATGTGTTTCTGTACCCGCAAGGATGGAAAACTACCCCTGGAGCTAAGTCGTCGCAAAGACAGAAATCATACAGCCCCCCCCCCCCCCCCAAAGGAAGCTAAGAGACCACATGAGCCAGAGTTCTTTTATATTTTGGTTGACAAGAAGCATGTCATAGTGGTGACCAGCATCTTCACTACACAGTGGCAGGCTTTGGCTCCTCTCGTTTGTTCACGCGCTCGTGCACAGCACACCAATGCCACGAGAAGAGTAACTTCAACCCAGTTCTCTACTTTCCACTACCGTCTGCACATTCCTATGGCACCAAGCTCACAGAACCAGCTGACCTGTGAGAACAGCGCACTGTGTAATAGCGAAAAAAATCAACAGGTAATATTATATTCAAAATAGAAAAAAAAACACCTTGGCAGACATTATTAACTCATCTTCACCATGTTCCTATGAGCTAAGGATCATCCTCATTGTCTCAATGATAGGCTAACTCATCCGACATGATTGGGAAGTCTTAGTCTGTGAACTTGAACTCAACTATCTCCCTCTTTCTTATTTAAGTTCTCTTCTTCTTTTTTGAAAATGACTAAGCTAGAATTATGTTCATGATTTCATGCCATTTCCATGTAAGAAGTGTCAAATAAGCAGAGTGCTTATGACACAATGCAAACCAGAGCACTTTCATCCGTCTCCCTATAACTGAAAATTCTAAAGTACTTGGAGAGTAACGGTAAGAATTATACTACACCGTCAGCAAACTGAAGGGAGTAGAAAAACGTCTCCTAGGTTATAACTGCAACATGTCTTCTTGTGAGCGTCGAACTTCCTTCTTCACACAATATTTTATGATGGGCAGTCAAAGAACTTGGTTCAGTTACAGCAAAAGGTGACAAAGTGAAAACCAATTAAATGCCAAGGGGGAGGGGCTGTCTGAAAACATCTTGTTTAAATTGTGCAGTAAACATGTGGTCTCAAATTCTCTAGCTTACTAGGTTTCCTCTGGAAGAATGAGAAGCCCTGCTCCCCAACTCCCTGGTCCCATGCATGACTTTTGTTCCATTTCTGGAGTCAACTGGTGCCTGGATTTTTTTTTTTATTTACAGAAAGATGAAAATAAAATGCCAGAAACGGTAAATTCTTTGGGTTTGATTTGCTTTTTTTAAAAAAAATTGAAATGTAGAAAAATACACAGAAAGGAAAAATAAACTGTCTGCTAATTTGATGTCTGGGCTCTGGGAGCAAGAGTTTTAAATTGGGTCAGCCGGTCTGAAAGTACACAGGCTAATGAAATGTGTGGCCAAGCCCAGAAAAAGCCAAACCAGAGTTGAGCCGTGGGGAGTCATTAAAATGGGAAAAGACCAAAAATAACCTCTCTTAGTACAAAATGAGAACACAAAAGCATTTAATGTTGCCCCAAACAGAGCAATCAACTATCACAAGGAGGGAAGGCTTTCCATGAAGATTTGCTTTACACTTTTCCATACAGTTTTTCTCAGTTCATTTTTTAAAGGAAAAGTGCCGAATCCCCATTCTCTTGCTTGTCAGACAGGCTTCTCCCACCTTGAAGGAAGGGAATTCAAACTTGGTTTTTGAAATGTCCACTTTCGTTTCTTTTACAATTAGCAACTTATTTCGGCGTGTGTCAGGAAAGGGGACAAGCACCCACCCACCCCCAGAAAAGAAACTGTGCTTCCAATTTTCAAGCTTTTAAGCTACATGGCCTGAACTTCAATATACTTGTCAAAAGACCTTTTTGAAAGAGGAGATTTTCTCTGCCTTAGGCCAAATCCACTTTTTTAAAAAAATACAATTGATCCATCTTCAGGAATTCTTCTAAACCTTTTGGGAAAAGGAAGCCAAGGCTACTTTAGGATTAAGTATACTCGGAATCACAAACTTCGACTATGAAGACACGTTTTATATGTTCAAATTATATCACTTAGAAGTAGTCCCTAATTGACCTTTGGCTGTTCCATGTGCAGGATTTTTTAATGGTTTTGTAGACTCAGTTTCACCACAATGAATTTCTAGATAATGATTAAAAAATAAAAAGAGGGAGCAGGGCAGAGCAGCTTCAGCCCTAGCCATTAACTACACACGCTCGGGACACTGTGAGCAGCTAGAGAACCTGGAAGCTTTCAAGGAAACTGTGGCCACATGTGCTTGCTTCTGCGTTTATGTGTCAGTTTATTTCAAACTGACTGAAGAAGATTTCCACCTTCGGAATGTCATAAGTCATATGAATATTTGTTTGGGAAAACACTAAAGAAAATAGAGAGTCTCAAATGGCAAGGAACAGCGTGGGAAAGCGAAATTAAGCATGCAGGCTCGCACACACACTTCATTCTGAAAATATTTTTTAAATTACATTCTCATTAAAGCAAGAGTCTCTTCAGTTTCATTCTTGAAAGGAAGATTATCAACATTTGAATTTATGAAAATTTCAAATATTTCCCTTTCATTTCTCAGAGACTACACTTAGGGGAAAAGTAAAATATCCAAATCCTTTTTTTTTTCTAGTAATCACAAAGTTACCTACTTAATTAAAAGCCAGTGACAGACTTTAGTTATGAGTGGCTAAACAAGCTGTGGTAGATACATAAACCGGAATGCTACTCAGCAATAGAAGAAAGAAAATATGGATGGAGCTTGAAGCATCATACTAAGTAAAAGAAGCTAGTCTCAAACGACTCTACATTTCAAGACTCAGTCTATATCGGTATCTGAAAAAAAGGCAACATAAAAGCGTAAAAAACAGATGAGTGGCTAACAGGGGCTGGTGGAGGAGTAATAATGAACTACGTAAACAAATTGGGTACCCCAGTCCCCAAAGTAACAGCCCAGACAAAAGCCATCAAAGAGAACTCTTAAAAATTGTGATAAGGATGCTGAAGTGTAGCTCTCCGCGATTGATGTCTTCTGGCAGGGGTGTGAGTGGGGAAGGACTTGGTTTTCTTTAAGGAGCTGCTCACTAGGAGTTTGACCATGCTCCAGTGAGTGTATGGGTAATGCAAATTGACATGTTTTTTTCCTTTTTTCTTCTTTTTCTGTGGGGGGTGTCACAAGGGAGGGAGCAGATCTGGGAGGACTGGGTTGTGTGATCGGGGTGCACAATGTGAAATTCCCAAATAAACAATACTCAATGAAAATATTATGTTGTAAAAAAAAGAAATTGGATAATTCTGGGACATCATAGAAATGTGTTGTCTCTTGATTTGGGTGATAGCGAATTGACAAAACTCATAGAACTTTGATGGCAAAGTAGTATGTAATCTCAGCTACTCAGAAGGCTGAGGGAGGGTTTTTTTTTTTAAGTCAGGAGTTTGAGGTCATTGTAGCTAACACGCCATTACAAGATTCTCTCACAGAAGCAAAAGACTCCAGAAACTGCCTAATAGAAGCGGCACACACAGGGACTGCCCAGGTCTACGCCAGGTCTTCTGCGTATAGATTATGGATTCCGCTTTAGTGTTCTTATGGGACTCCTCTGAGTGTGTAAATCTGTGGGTCTCTGATTCTTAGGCCTTCTCTTGGGCTCTTTCCCTTCTGTTGGTCTGCCTTGTATAGTTTCGATGTGATAGTTTGGGGGTTTGTTGTTGTTGTTTTATATTGTTTTATTTTATTATTATCTCTTAGAAGTCTGTTCTTTTCTAATGAGAAACAAAAAGGGAGTGGATCCAGATGGGAAGGAAGGTGCAGAGGAACTGGGAGGAGTCGAGGGAGGGGAAACCATTATCAGGATATATTATGAAAATCTATTTGAATGCATATTTTTTACAGTCATGAGCTATAAAATGTAGCTAATGCAACCAAACATATTTTCCAAGTGTAGCGCTTACATAAATTTTATTGGCTGCTTATCTAACAAATGGAAATTAGCATTTACTTCTAGAAATTAATATTGTGTTTTTATTGCAAGGTGTGGCAGACAAGTAGAAAATTTGTGGGTAGGAAGGATGAAGAGGGGGAAGAGAAACTGTAATCACTGTATTTTCCAAAAACAAAACCAATTTTCAGGGGGCTGGAGAGATGGCTCAGTGGTTAAGATGGCCTGCTCTTCCAAAGGTCCTGAGTTCAATTCCCAGCAACCACATGGTGGCTCACAACCATCTGTAATAAGGTCTGGTGCCCTCTTCTGGCCTGGAGACATACACACAAACAGAATATTGTATACATAATAAATAAATATTTTAAAAAAAAAACAATTTTCAATAAAAGAAATGAGGATGAAAACCTACACAATGAAAAGGGTAGCGTTTACTGCGAATAAATTATACTAAAACTTGAAAAATGCGGGCATGAAGATCTGGAGTTCAAGTCAGCCTCAGCTACTTAGCAAGTTTTAGGTCAGCATGGTCTACATTTATCCTGTCTCAGATAGATAGGTGGTTTGATTGGTAAATAGATAGATGATAGATGTCTGGATGGGTAGGTAGGTAAAGGGAGAGAGAGGTAGGTAAAGGGAGAGAGAGGTAGGTAAAAGGAGAGAGCGAGAGTGAAATTTTACTTCTGATTTTCCCCCTCCTCAAACCATAGGTAAGCCAACAAAACTACCACTACTAGCACACCAGTAGTAAATTTGAGTTAGTATAAATATCGACACTTTCATATATAACATATCACACTTATCATTACTAAGAATACACATTTTGAAATTAACCCAATGCTCTGAAACAAGCTTAATATAATAATCTTTGTAATAATAGTTATCACCAAAAATAATTGAAAATCTCAATGGAAGTAGTATATTTCTAAAGTCCTACTTCTATGTTTCAAGGAAAAAGTAATTGAACATTGTTTCAAAGTGAACTACAAAGAGTAAGTTCGTTTATATATAATTGTGCACGCATACACACATATGTGAAAATTGTATATACACACACATATAATATATAATCCCAAAATCTAGATTAAAATTTCCAATTTACTGAATTATAAACCGTCACAAAGTGCCGGGTGGTGGTAGTGCACTGTTTTAATCCCAGCACTCAGGTGGCAGAAGCAGGCGGATCTCTGAGTCTGGCGCCAGTCTGGTCTCCAAAACAAGCTCAAAGACAGCCAGAGCTGTTACCCAGAGAAACTCCGTCTCAAAATGACAACAAAAACTCCATCTATTTAGAAACTTTTACCACTTGGTTCATACTATGTTTCTCATAATAAGGTAATATGTTTTATTCTGTTTTTTATCAATATTCCAGTTATTACTCTGAAATCTTTAAATTATATTAATTAAGCCAGCTGTGCTAGCGTCCGTCTGTCATTCCAGCATGTGAGAGGTGGAGCAAGAGAGCCAGCCGTCAAAGCCATCCTTAGTTACACAGCACATTCAAGACCAGACTGGGTCACATGACACCATGTCTCAAACAAAAAAGAACAAAAAAAAACACCAAACCCACAAACAAATAACAAGTAAGAATCACACTTAAGTCCTAGTGCTAATATGAATGAAAGAAACTTTTAAGGGGCCTCTGCTATGCTTTAGTCACTGTGGAAACTCGTTGCGACTGAGTTTTTATAACAGCCTTGAGAAGCAGGCGCGTGCAACCTTCTTCATTTAATAGATGAGGGAAGAAAGGCTAAAGCTGGTGAAGATGCTTATGGTGGCATCTGGATTGAAACTCGGGTCTGGCTAGCGCTTTGAAGTAACTGAGCAAGGGGTAGGTTGATAAAGTTGGGGCTGGGTGATAAAATAGTCCTGGGACCATAAAGGGCTTACACCCTGAAATTCGAAATACTAGTGTTTGATTCCAAGGGGAGCCATGGTTGTTTTTTCTTTGCCTATAACATATGTTAGGTTTATTTTTAGTTTTAATTGTGAGTGTGCATGTGTGCGTGTGTGTGTGTTTAGATAGGCACACAGGAGGGGACTGCAGGTGCCCTGGATACCTTGGAGGTCATGTTACAGGCAATTGTGAACTGCCAGTGTGGCTGCTGGGACCCAAACTCTGGTCCTCTGCAAAGACTGTATGTACTCTTAACTGTTGAACCATCTCCCCAAGCCCTTATCACATTTTATTTAAGGATTTTTCTTGAGTTTAACTTCCCTATCTTCATTCCTTTCTCTCCCTTCCTCTCTGACTGATTCCCTGCATTTCACACCACAGCAGCAAAGATCTTTTGCTTTCTAAGTCTGCAGAGTCAATCAGGCTTACTATTACTTAATGTTACACTCAGTGTGCCTTTCAAGCAAAACAGTCACGAAGATAAGTGCGGCGAAAACAGCAACCACGCAGAGTTCCAGGCATGCGCGTTCCTACAGAAGGCATCCACACACATCTCACGTATGACAGTGTGACACATGCCGCACAATCTCAAAGTGATGGCAGTTAACGTTTTAAATTTTCCATCAGTCTTTCCTTTTTTAATGCCTTAGAATTGCTGTGGTCGGATGGATGAAAGGCAACTGTTCCACCACTCTACATACCGCCAGTCCTATCCGGAAGTCATAAGCCATGACATTCCACCAGGTTTTCTACGTCAAAGAATTCGCATCTGTGTATTCCTGGAGTTTGGAGGTATTTTCTTTATCTTACTAAAATCTGCTAACATTTCAGATATCAGCTCAAAGGGCTGGTGAGATGGCCCAGGTGGGGTGGGAGCGCCGGCCTAGCAAGGCTGACTATCTGAGTGGATCCCCAGAACCAGGACTCATGATGGAAAGAAAGAACTGACTCCCCAAAGATGGTCTCTGATGTACACATGCTCTGGGCGGTATGAGGACACCTCCTCTCATATACATCTCTCTTCCTCTTGTACACGCATGCCCACGTGCATGTGCGTGCTCGCACGCACAAGCACGAGCACCAAGCAGGGGCAGAAGAGAAGACGAATTTGTTTTAACCAGACACAACTCAAATTCCCAGCACTCTTCAGCTAAAGGAGTGAATATTTCCCCAAATTTAATCATAACATAGTAGACAGTTCTTCTTTCAGAAGACAAACCTCAAAGTCGCTGAATAAAATATTTATGTAAGATTGATCAGGACTAATTACTCTTCTCTGGGTGAAATGATACTGAACAGTGAATGAAAAATTCCAAGGTCATTTTCTTAGAAATAAAATAGATGCACAGAAATTCAAGGCTGGTTAATCACACTTTCGCATTTCACACCATGTCCATAGGAACAGCATCTCTGCACCGATCTCTTCACGCAACTGAATTTTCAGCTGTGCAGCCTCTTATTTACCTGGCAGTTTGCAAATTTTTTTTTTGTTGTTGTTTGTTGTGTTGGTTTTTTTTTTTTTTTTTTTTTTTTTTTTTTTTTTTTTGGTTTTTGGAGATAGGGTTTCTTTGCAGCTTTGGAGCCTGTCCTGGAACTATCTCTTGTAGACCAGGCTGGTCTCTAACTCACAGAGATCCACTTGCCTCTGCCTCCCGAGTGGAGTGCTGGGATTAGAGGCGAGCATCACCACCGCCCGGCTGCAAATGATTTCTTACCCTGCTACTAAAAACTCTGAGATAAGAAAGCAGTCACCTTCCGACTCCATCCTGAAACTTCCTGACTTTGAAGTGTTTTGGATGCTTCTTTTACACTTTTTAAGTGGTTTTTATTTAGTTTGCTCAAAACATTGGTTTTTCTTTTCAATTTGAAATGAATGAAATTCGAGTCAGTTAGCTGTGATGTCCTATCTCACAGGCACCTTCAACTATCAGACAAATGTTTCCCATGCTGGGATCCCTTTCCCCGTGAAGACAGCAAGGCCACCGGGGAGAAGGGAAGATCTCAGTCTATCTGTGTATTTCTGCCTGTGCGTGTGTTACTAGCGTGTGTTTAGGTTAAGAGACACCACTTCCTTGCTGTGCACAACCAGCCTGGTACACAAGAAAGGCATTGGGATGAATTCAATGTTAAATTACTATTCTGCTGTTTTCACTACTTGTATTTTAGAGTATCCAATGCTAATGTTCATTTCCTTTAGGATATTTTTGCACACTCTAACTTGCTCTGGCAGCCAGATGTCATAGTCTGTTCTCCCCACAATCTCATTAGGTGGCCCTTTTCTCATCTCTGCTGCTCTGTCTTCATTGGTTGTTTAAGGGAGCACCACATGTTGAGAGAAGATCCAAGAGATGAGGTTTCTTATCAAGCATTGCTGGACAGCTAGTTTACCACAAACAAAATATTGTTTTATATATATATATTTGTGTGTGTGTGTGTGTGTGTGTGTTGATCAGGTGTGGTAACATAAATTTGTGGTCCCAGCATTTAGGAGGCTGAGGTAACAGTGTCAGGAATCAGACAACTCAGACCACATACTGAGATACTGTCTAAAATAACATAGAGAGAGAAAGAGAGAGAGGTCTCGTGTTCCACCCCTAGCTCAGGAGCTATTGGCAGTAGATAGCTGCTTGGGGGAGGAAGAATTGGTTTTCTTCAAGGATGTGGCCCCTGAGAGGATTACAAAAGGAGTATAAGAAGTTGGGGCAGAGCCAGGTGGTAATGGTGCACGCCTTTAATCCCAGCACTCAGGAGGCAGAGGCGTGCGGATCTCTGAGTTCTGAGTTCGAGGTCAGCCTGGTCTACAAGGTGAATTCCAGGACAGTCAGGCCTACACAGAGAAACCCTGTCTTGAAACCCTGTCTTTTTTTAAAAAAAAGAAAAGTGGATGGTCATACAAAAGTATAGTAGGATAGAAGGGGCCTGGATCTGGGGGAGAGGGGAGATGGGGGAAACGGGGAGAAGAGAAACTGTAGTCGGGATGTAATACATGAGAGAATAATAATAAAAGGTGGAGTAGGGTAAGCTGGGACAACACAAGGCCTACTGATTCCAATTTTTCCCTCTTTCCCTGTACTTTCAAAAACAGGGGTGTCACTTTCCTCTAGGTACAGCAAAGATAGTGTACAATCTGCCTGGGGTGGGGCTCAATCAGGTTCCCTGAGCTTCTTCAAGAAAGGGCGAGGACAGACGACCTGCCTTCTTTCCCGGTTCTGTCCAGTGTTCCTTATGTGCTGAGCCCTTATCCTAGGCTGTCCTAGCACTAGCATTAAATTCTAAGGGAAATTTAGTATTCTTTTCCCATCACTTTGTTCCAGTGAAAGCAACCACGAGCGGGGGTGTAGCTCAGTAGTAGAGCAATTGCATAGCATATACAAGACCCTAAATTTCATCCTCAGCACAGCAAGAAGAAAACCAAAATTCAGGCACTGGGTAGGGAGCAGTCATGGTGGGCCATGCCAGTAATCCCAGGATGTGGCAGGCTGAGTCAGGAAGATCATGTACTCCAGGGCAGCCTGACCTACAAAGGGGCCTGCATATGTCCAAACAAATACATTACAAATTCAGGAAAGATACATGACTGTACATTTCAGATTGTAGTCAATCTGAAGCTGGAACCAACACCAGAATTTTTTTTCTACTTCCAAAGCAAAGGAAAGAGTGAAGAAAGGAACAATTGAAAAAGCATACCGTTCAAGAAACTGGACTGAGACTTGGGCACAGTGGCACACACCCTTCATTCCAGGGCTCTGGAGGCAGAGGTAGGTGGAGTCCTGTGGGTTCAAAGCCAGCCTGGTATGTGCACGAGTTCCAGGCTAGCCAGGGGTCTATATTGAAACCAGTCTCAAAAACAAAACAAAACCATTCTGACTACAAAAAGGCTTTTCTTTCTGTATTCAGGCTTTAAGTATTCTATAAAAGGAGAGAACGGTTCGCATCCTTCCTATTGGATAAACATAACAATAGTGGCTAGCAGAAGGCAGCCTCAGCAATCCTCTGTAAAGAGCTCCATCCCAGGAAAGTCTCCCTCACACACACAGTTGGGCTATTCAGATGAGCTTCATACTACACCTCAGTGTGTGTGGCAGGGCAAAGAAGGAGAAAATGATAAAGGGGATTTCAGTAGGCCAGATACGCAAGAAGATAAGACTCTCAAGTCATTTTACTGGAAACCATCAGTTACCTAGGAGGTAAAGCCTGAGCACCCTCCAGAAATCTGCTGTAGAGAGCAGGTAATGGAAAATGTATATGCGGCAGCGTGAATGCCCAGAAGAAAAAAGGATGGAACATTTTTCTTGGGGGAAAGCACACATTTCCCTGAAATTGACCCTAAACAGAGTCAAGATGTCTGACAACAATGTGTAGATTAAAAAACAAAAGAAAAACCACTTTCATTCCCAAGGGAGCATCAAGTAAAATTATGTTGCTGCGTACAATGAGGAAGATGAGCACAGACATGCCATGACCAGGAGGCGGTGATCCAATTTCCCTGAAGTTACGTCTACAGATGCATCTCAAGACTTTTTGATCTTGGTCTACCAAATCAATTCTTTTTTATATATATTTTTATTTTTATTTTATGTGCATTGATGTTTTGCCTGTATGTTTGATCTTGGAGTTACAGTTGTTAGCTGCCATGTGGGTGCTGGGAATTGAACTCATATCCTCCAGCAGAACAGCCAGTGCCACTCTCCACTGAGCCATCTCTCCAGCCCCACCCAGTAAATTCTTCAGAGAATTCAAAATCAAGCATCCACAAAGTAGCAAAGGAAAGATGTCAGGCATGTTATCAATTGACAAACTGGAAAAGCCTTACTTATATAGAAATGAGAACGTGGAAACATCCCAGTAGGGTAAAGAATGATTAACGAAACAATATCAATGAAAGATTTAAGGTTTAAAAAAGTGAATCCTAGACACGAAGGGAGGGTAAAAGAATATGGCCATGAGGAAGCAGAATTCTATAGGCACACTATCAAAGTTCAAGTTCAAATTGTAGCTCCACCATTCGCAACACCTGCAAGTTCATTAAGCCCTGAGACCCAGTGTTCATCCTGAAGAGACATGCCAAAACTTAAAACCCTGATGAAAGAAAAGTACTATTTCATTTTTTGATGACCCCCCCCCCTAAAAAAAACGCTCTCAATGTAGAATAGTCATTTTGCTGGGAAGTAGGCAGACTGACTGCAGATATTCTCCTCTTCATTCTTTCCCTGAAAGCCAATCCCCAGTCTCAACCCCAGCTCAGTGGCAGACCGCTTGCTGTGGACTTTTTGCCCCCACCTCCAGCATGTCCTGCAGATCTTCCCCTCCCACCTTCCTCCTAGTTCATCTTGCTATTCTAGCTCCCAGCTCCAGCGGGCATTTCCTGGGAGCCTGCCAGCCAAGCCTGCCACAGAAGCAAGTAGGTCAGCTAAGGAGGAATGCCAACTCAGATCTTCACTCTCCTTCTTCCCCAGTCTCATCCCCAGTTCGGTAGCCAATGACCTACTGTAGCCTCTCCTCATTCTATCTCCATTCCCAGGGGACTAAGCAGATCTGAGTGGAACACTTGGCTTTCTTCCATCCTCTGAACCCCCTTAGAGTCCCCGCTCAAGCCCATTCTCTTAAATTCAGCTTCCAATACCAGGAAGCACATTCTACCTTGAAGTCCTGGTGTGGCCACACTTAGCATAATCCCGGAAGAATTTCCTTCCTAACAAGCAACAAACAGCCACCACGCTCTACTAAGAACCTGAGAGGGCAACAGAAACCACGGAAGAAAATACCCACCCAATAAAGACAAGACTAGATATTAGCGCCTAGAATTATAATCAACCCCAACCCAGATGCCTACATGGCAGCGTACAAACAAAATAACAACCAGGACAATAAGTCTCCACTAGAATCCAGCAACTCTACCACAGGAGGCCCCGAGAATTGCAACATAGCTGAAGCAAAGGAAAACATCTTAAAATTTAGGAACTAGAACATGAAACTCAGAAACAAACCTCAACAACGGAATACAAGAGGTAGACTAGAGAATCTCAGGCACTGAAGGCCTAATATAAGTAACAAATACCTTGGTCAAAGAAAATTTTAAATCTAAAATGGAAAAGAAAACAGGCCTAAAACATCCAGGAATCCTAGGACACTATGGAAAGGCCAAATCTATGAATAATAGGAATTTTGGAGAGGAAACCCAGGCCAAAGGAACAGAAAATATTTTCAACAAAATCATAGAAGAAAATTTCCACAAACTAAAGAAGGAGATGCCTATCAGGGTAAAAGGAGCAAACAGAACACCAAATAAACTGCACCAGAAAAGAAATTTCCTACTTTACATAATAATGAAAACACAGCCCGGCAGTGGTGGAGCACACCTTTAATCCCAGCACTAGGGAGGCGGAGGCAGGCGGATCTCTGTGAGTTTGAGACCAGCCTGGTCTACAGACCGAGTGCCAGGACAGGCTCCAAAGACGCAGAGAAACCCTGTCTTGAAAATAATAATAATAATAATGATAATAATAATGAAACACCAAACTTACAGTACAAAGACAGGCCAGCCTGGCCTACAGAGTGAGTTTCAGGACAGCCAGGGCTACACAGAGAAACCTTGTCTCGAAAAACAAAATAAAACAAACAAAAAAAGTTTATTCTGTGGGCTCCTGCAATATCAAAAAATAAATTAAGTACTTTCTTCAAGATGAAAGAACCAGGGCCCAGTCACAATCTGGTAAAAAAGCAAAACTAAACTCCAGTAATGTAAATAACTCAATATCCAGCATCTGGGGTTCATTCACCATCTTCTGGGCTCCTCCCAAGGGCCTGAATCACATCCCTGGCTCCACTCTCGGCACACACAGCTTGCCTTCTAGGCTCAGACTGGCTCCACTCCAGAGCTGGGGCTGTTCTTGGTGGTCAGCCCATGGAACCGGCAACTCTGAAAATTCTGGGTACCTTGCTGTAACTGGGCTGCACTTTCACCTGTGCTCTCCTCAGGGATTCCTGAGCTCAGCTGCTCTCTATGATCCCTTCACACCTTCAGAACCAGTACCACCTCGGTGACTCTTACATGACCAAGTTCAGCTGCCAGCACAAGACACAACCCTGGCCACTTCCGAAACACAGTTTCTGCCGGCTGACCCTGAGGAAACACTTCCCAGAAGACTTCACCTCAGTGATGCTGGTCTCAGTTTAATCACAGCTGACTCTTCAGCCCCAGCTGAGCAGCATCCATGGCCCCAGCGAAGCTCCCACAGAACAGCTCACTGAGCTCTCAACACTCAATGGCTTTTCTAGACCAAAGTCCTGAAGTCCTTCCACAATCCCCCCAGAACAACACGGTCAGGTCTGTCACAGCGATAAAATTTGAGAAGCAAGTTTCTTCTTCCATAGTAGCAGTATCACGCTCTGAAATCCAACTCTATTCCTTCTGCTGTGCTAAGTCCTACTGGGCTAGCTTGAAAAATCATTCCTAGCCAAGTCTCTCTTCTTATTCCTAGCTCTCTCCATCCTTCCCAGTTTTGTTCCTGTCTTTTTGCCTCAAATTGTCTTATCACAATTGTCTTTGTAATAGATGCCAGCTCTCAGCAGCTCTTTCCTTCTGCCATGTTTCTCAAGACCAAGTTAACCTCTGGAGTCTTAGAATCACCCTTCAGTAAACTCGTACAACACGCAGATCATGCACAAGCCCTAGAGAGACGTCAAGTGAAGGTTCCTGATTTCAAAGCGCTCCCCAAGGTAATTTGAGGAAAATTCTGGCCAGAGTTTTGGGATCATAAGAAAAGTATTTGGTACAAAACATCAAAGTAACTAAAAGGTTGCCTTAACCACCCACCGTGCTGTGCATACACAAATGAGCTATAGCTGAGATATGAGGCCTGGAAGAAAAGTAGCGATGCTGGGTAGTTTCCTCTGCTGCGGACGTGAGATGCACCGAAGTCCAGGATCGGATACAAACGTTAAAAAGTGCACACATCTATCTCCCTCTTCCTCCCCCTCCCCCTCCTCTCTCCCTCTCTTTCTCTCCTTCTCCCTTAGGTCTCCTCAGCACTCCCTCCCCACCTCTTGGTCTCACCCGGTAACTCTGGCTGGCCTGGAACTCACTATGTAGACCAGACTAGCCTTGAATTCACAGAGATCTGCTTGCCTCGCCTCCCATGTATTGGGATTAAAGGTGAATGTTACCATACCCATGATTTTAGATACTATCTATAAAAATTGTGTGGGGAATGATCTGCACAAGGGATTAAAATTTTCTTCTAGAATTTTATGGATCCAAGACTCCCTAAGCAAAACAAAGGCCAGCAAAGGCCAATCTGGAGCACTATCTATGATTCCTTAGACAACCCTCAAACTCTCTTGTTGTGGACAGGGGTGCCAGACTGCATTTTTGAGCAAGCTGGGAAAACGCCACGAAAATACCGCAACATAGTGTGCCATGTTTTGTTGGTATTCATGGGAGACCTGCCCTTTCTGAAACAGAAATGGAGGGGGGAACGGATGGGTGGGGGGACAGAGGGAGGAAAGGAGGGAGGAGGGAGGAGAAACTGCAGACGAGCTGTAAAATAAATAAATAAATAAAATTATTTTTAAAAAAAGAAAAAGAAAGCTGGTAACTCCTTTCTAAAATATGTCCTTATCACAGTCAAGAGCATTAAGTAGGACTGTCACTCTGTTTCAGTTGTGTTTTGCTTATTCTATGTGCATGGATGCTTTGTCTGCATGTATGTCTGTGTATCATACACATGGCTGGTGCCCTCAGAGGGAGTAAGCCTGCTTCAGTTTCCCTGGAACTGGAGTTAGCTGAACTGCTATACATATGCTGGGAGTCTTGCCTGGGTCTTCGGGATGAACAACCAGAGCTGTTAACAGCTGAGTCATCTCTCCGGCCTCCTAAATACCATCATTCTTAAAAGAAACCAGTGTGAGCCAAACTTTTAGCATGAACCCGGGCAAATATTGAGAGAGAGAAAAATTACAGTGGATATTGACGTCTTTCTAGGTCATTTCCTTCTAGGGCTGTAATCCAATGTGAGTGACCTGCCTTCTGTTGTAAGCACTTCATTTCACGTCGAGTTTATGGTCATGTGCTTGTATGTTCTAAAGACATGATCAAACCCAAATCCTAATGGAAGCAGGGGTTATATTCTTCCTAAAACACCTCCAGAAACTCATTATTCGGTGAGCTCAATTTGATATTCAGGCCCCGCACAACGTGAACTCATGGAGGAAATGAGAACAGTTGATCCCTGGCAATGAAAGTCGAATTTCGAGAGTGGGATGTGAAAACCCTGCGGCACGAGAGAATAAGCCAAGTGTGTTAACTGGACCAGATTTTTGCGGCATCAAATATTTCTGGAAATAAGTGGATCACTGGCTGAGTCATTGACATTTTTTAACATGTCTCATTAAGGGAAGACTTTCAGAGGAGAAGCATTTTTGTAAGAGGATTTAATGCCAAGAGTAAAATGGGTACATGCCCAATCAAATACTAAAACCTGATCACTTTTTCACTATTTTTGTTACTTGAGTCGCGTGATACAATGAATATCTTTGTTTCCATATGCCTGAATTATGGTACAGCTTTGTAGCTTGAGAAAACTGCAAATCCATAGCAGCTGCCCCAAGTTAATTCCAGTGGTGTTTCTTACAGCCAGCGAAGAGTACTCTGCGGCTGTGTGCCAGGGAGAAGATGGGCATGTATACAGTTGTTCCAATCGGAAACTTTTCACATGAAATCTGAGCTTTCGGAGACGTTCGTATATATGTGTGCTCAATTTCTTTAAAACTGCTGCTTATACTTTCAGATTATAACACCCTAAAAGTTAAAATTATTTTTTCAACGACTCCAATTTAAAGAAGGGCGGAGCGGAGAACATACACCCTGCTGATGAAGTAATGCACATTGATCTCCTTATTATTAGCCATTTTCCAGTCTTCTTTGTTGAGCTTTCTTCTGACTTGATTTTCTTTATTCGTTCTTTTTTTTATGAGATGAAATTTTGCTCTTTAGCCCAGACTAGCCTTGCTTTACAGCTCAGAATGGTCTCAAACTCATGGCAATCCTACTGTTTCAGCCTCTGTTGTGCTGTGATTGCAGCTGTGACATAATGTCTTAATGGGTGTCTTTACTGGCTGAGTCATCTCATCAGCCTAAATGAAAGCTGGATTCTTTAAATTCATTTTTGTAATGCTGGGACTTGAACCCTGGACTTCATACATACCAGGCAAGCACCCTGCCACTGAGGTACATCTTCAGCTCCTTTCCCCATTCCTTGCACACAGTGATGATATTCAATTATTTTTTATATGCTTATTTTTTTTTTTTTTTTGAGACAAGGCCTCACTATGTAGCTCTGGCTGTCCTGAAACTCACTCTGTAAACTGAGGCCAGATTTACAGAGACCCACCTGCTTTTGCCTCCATAGTGCTAGGACTAAAGGCATGTGCCGCTATGCCAGACTTGGTAATATTTATCCTTCGAACACCTCTTGTGCGCTCCACCATGCTTGACCCTCGGGTGCTGTAGGATAATGCTTTTGTACACTGTAAACATTAGTCACTTGTAATGATTTAATAAAAAGCTGATTGACCAGTAACCAGGCAGAAAATACAGGCAGGACAACCAGACTAGAAGAATTCTGGGAAGAGGAAAAGCAGAGTCAGTCACCAGTCAGTAGCAGAGGAAGCAAGATGGAAATGCTACACTGAGAAAAGATACCAAGTCGCGTGGCTAAACATAGACATAAATTATGAGTGAATTTAAGTGGTAATAGCTAGTTAATAATAAGCCTGAGCTAATAGGCCAAACAGTTTGTAATTAATATATGCCTCTGTGTATTTCTTTGGGGCTGAATAGCTGTGGGACTGGATGGGACAGAAACTTCCATCTACACTTGGGGCATTCCTGGTAAGGACAATGGCATGGTTAATAGATTAGAACTGAAGTAATCTAGCTAAACTCATATACTTTATATAGCCACATGTAGAAAACTATAGAAATACTTTTAGATGCATGAGTAATTGTACACGTATGCATTTCCTTATTCTTCAGTATAGACACCTAGATGGAATGGCATCTCAAAAGCAATAGACATACCTAGACTCTGGATTTTATTTCCAAATGGCATTTTTCCAACCAAAAGATTAATGCCTGCTTCCAGATGGTGATGCCGCACGTCTTTAGTCCCACCACTCAGAGGCAGAGGCAGGCGTGTGTCTATGAGATGGAGGCCAATCTGGTGAAACCCTGTCTCAAATAAATAAATAAAATAAAAGAACCATGACATCCTAGCTAGGCATTGTAGTACATGGCCATAAATGCTAGTTCTCAAGAGATAAAGGCAGGGGGAACAGACCATGTTTAAGATCTTCCTCGGCTACAAATTCAAAGCCAGTTTCTTATACATGACCCTATATTAAAAAAGCAAACAAACAAAAAACATAATCATAAAAGTTATACAGGAATTGGTTGTCAGAGCTCCCAAAGGTTAAATCTGGAGTAATTTAAACAACAAATACATGTAAGACTAAAGTATTTTATTTTATTTTATTTTGAGACAGGGTTTATCTGTGTAATGTCCCTGGCTGTCGTGGAACTCACTTTGTAGACCAGGCTGGCCTTGAACTAACAAATATCCGCCTGCCTCTGCTGCCCAAGTGCGGGATTCAAGGCATGTGTCAGCACTGTCCGGTTCAGCATTTTATTTTATTTTTGGATCTATTTTAGTTGTGTTACATGTCTCTGTGTGGGTATGTGCACATGTGTCTAGGTACTCATGGGAGTCAGGAGGCAGTAGAACCCTACGAGCCGGGATTACAGGTACTTGTAAGCCACCTGATGTGGGTGCTGCAAGCTTAATTCCAGTCCTCTGCCGGAGCCGGAGCTGTGAGAGCTCTCAATGCTGAACCATTTCTCCAGCTCCCATAGCTCACTTTTTGAATTCTTTAGCTTGCAACTCCGTGGCGTGTCTAAGTGTTCAAATACCACTTTCCAGAATCTCTCTTCTGAGATCCCTCTCTTTTGTAATCATTCTACTGAAGTGCTGGCTTTTAGGGCCCCTAATACACAGTCCTCTCTGCCTAAGAGTTGGGACGTCAGTCTTCGTGATTTCATAGAACATTTCCTATTGTCCACATAGCAGTCCATGACATTGGGGAGCACCTAGGCTAGGTGATATACAGCTGTAGTCTTGAAGCTGAAGCAGGAAAAGAGAGTTCAAGGCAAGCTTAGGCAGCATAGCAAAGCCTTCTTTAAAAACAAAACAACAAAACAGAAAGATAGGAAGGTAGGAAGAGAAACGATGTTCATGCACTCCGTAGCCAGTTTCTTCACATTGTTTGGTAAGGAGAAGAACATGGGCAATTTCCAGCAAAGTTGTCGGTGGTGTCCTTCTACTATGTACATCAAATGAGCACTCGTTTCTTTAGTACCAGTTCTATTAGTTGACTTTTAAAATCCCTTCCTACCGACACAGGGCAGATTTGTGGTTAGGAATGCAAAACCCCAGGTTGAGAATGACCTTGAACTCCTGATCCTCACGCCTTTGTGTTCCAAGTGCTGACTGATCAGTCTACAGCATCATAACAGATTCAAACTCAATTTTTATTTGAATCCTTACTAATTTGGAGACCCTGCACAAATTACCTAGGTTGCCTGAAGTGCCATTTCTTCATAACCTACCACCTAAAGCTACTGTTCATTTTTAATTTTTTTTTTTTTTTTTTTTTTTTTTTTTTTTTTTTTTGGTTTTTCGAGACAGGGTTTCTCTGTGGTTTTGGAGCCTGTCCTGGAACTAGCTCTTGTAGACCAGGCTGGTCTCTAACTCACAGAGATCCGCCTGCCTCTGCCTCCCAAGTGCTGGGATTAAAGGCGTGTGCCACCACCGCCCGGTTTTAAAAATGTTTTATGATAATAGTAGAACGTTAATTATAGCTAATAATAGGTTTCATTGCGACATTTTTATACATATACATATATACAATGTATTTCAAGTACATTTCCATTTTCCTTTCCCTATCTTGTCCCCCTTCCACTCCCATTGATCCCCTTCTTTCTCACTAGCTCCCCTTAACTTTCATTTCCTTTGGGGTGTGTAGGTGACCCCAAAACTTTTGTTAGAATCAGTTATAGGAGCACGGGTGAAGGTGTGTTCACAGGAGCATAGGCAACTCACCTACTGTTATAGTACTGAAGAAACTCTCTGACTGTAGCCCATTAATCAATAACCGTGTATACTCGGAGAGAGATGGGGCCCCTTGAGCACCTCCCAATGACAGGATGTTGACAGACCCAGTCTTGTGGAGATGTCACACAGATAATCATAGCAACATGAGATCAAGACTGCATCAGCTCTGTCATGGCCACAAGTTAGCTCTCCACATCACTCTCCGAACTGCCTCTGTCTCTTACATTCTTTCTACTCCCTCTTTCATGATATTCCCTGAGCCACTGGGTTGACAAAAACCATTTATTCTCGTCGTATTTTGACCAGTTATGAGTCTCTGTAGTCAGCATTGACCACTGTGATGTCCAAAGCTAGTGGCAACATTAATCGATGGGCACAAATAAAACTATTTATCAGACAATTTGATAGCAACATCATGTCGACTTAGTGAAACGACGGCCCTGCATCCTCACCATAGGTACCAAAAGTGAATTTCTTCCTTAGTAAGCCTTAAATCTAGTGGAAAAACAATTGGCTATTACCATAACAGAATTGTCACTAATGCCATCAATGACCATATTTTTCTGTGGCCCACCCAACAGCAGTACAGTCCCACGGTCTACAACTGGCAGGACAGTTGATAATAATTCTTCCCCAACAGACTGCAAAGTACTTTCTGACACTATGAGGACCAGCCAGCAGGGATGAAGATTTCAGCTGAGTGGACTAATGCAGTGTTGGGGGATTGAACCCAAGGTTTCAGCAATCAGGGGACAAACTCGACCAAGTAAGCTAAACGGAAAAGTACTTTTATGTTACACATTGCATAAATTAGGTGAAATAAAAGAAATAGCTCACACATAGAGATGGTTTGAACGTATCTCTTAATCTTTGAAAACTAAACAAATATTTGTTGAATGAATGGTAGGCCGTTATTTATTTATTTGTAAGGCAGGGTCTCCTTGCATAGCCCAAACTGGCCTGGCCCTCACCAGTCCTCCCGAGACTCAGCCTCCTTGGTGACAAAACTGTAGACGCGCTCCCAGATTCCTGATTACTTCTTTCATCATTATTGCTAATTTAAAAGACAGAGTGAAAGAAAATAATGATAACTTTAAATTTTGCTACATTCTTATTTATATTATGGTGAAAGAAAAATAATATATATTCCTTATTCGTCCCAAGATTCCTCGCTGGCATATCTATATTTTTAAAAAGGCAGATTAACATGGGGAAAATATGACAGATTTATTTCAATTTCTTAAATACCCACCACGAAGAAAAACTCCTTCATTTGACATGTAACATGTGTTTGGGGACTATCATGAGTTACATCAAACTATAATAACCATACAAGTCAGACTGGCATTTGGCAGTTGGCAGAGAGGAATTGGGTAACCATGAAGTGGTTATTTCCAATCAGCCATGCATCCATGGATGGTTTGTGAACCATGGTTAATTTAATATCCACACATGCTTATTACAAGTATTCAGCCTCTTGCTATAATCAACTTGTTTATATATTTACAAATAATGACTTTCTGCTTATTTTAATTAAGAAACCCTTCATTCATTAGGATCTGCTGACTAATATAATCCTTTCCAATGATGCAAACTGGTATTTACTGCGGTTGCAGGAAGAGCAGGTTGACAAATTGCCACAGACATCCCGGAAGAGATCTTGATTAATCTGTTCCTGGAGGAATTAAATCAGATAAACATTTTGGGGAAAATTTTTATAATGCATGTCAAATGGTACTAAATTCTATATATCTTTTGACCTAGCAATTTCTTTTCTAGGAATTTAACCTGCGATAGTTGCCTAAGTATATTTTAATTGAAGCACTGGTTGTAACAAGATAAATTTGGGAGCAGCAATAAAGAACTATGAGCTCAGCCAGGTGGTGGTGGCGCACGCCTTTAATCCCCACACTCAGGAGGCAGAGGCAGGTGGATCTCTGTGATTGCAAGGCCAGCCTGATCTACAGAGCAAGTTCCAGTTCCAGAACAGCCAGGATTACATGGAAAAATCCTGGCTGAAAAGAAAAGAAAAAGAACTGTGTAGCATCGAAATGCTGATGATGAGATAAATATTATAGCTGTCTAATGGACTGCTCCATAACTGTGAAAAAGAATGAGTAAAACACACGTAATTGCATCAAAAGATATCTATAGTATAAAGATTTAGGTAAATTATGAGCATACGTATATCATACTTTTATTTCTGTTAAAAACAAAAACACCAATATGTTCATAACAAATTACAAAAGGTTAACTGGAACCAGAGATGGCCTCTTGCAGATGGGGCTGCAGGGGAAGAGGGAATTGGCCACTGGAAGGTTGCTCATGCCTCAGTGCTTGGCCCCACCTCCATTTGCGTATCGCAGCATGGACTGGACTCAATAGGTTCTAGTTTTTAAGAAGAAATAAAGGACATGAAGTTGAGAAGATGTGTTGGGGAGGCCTAGGTAGAACTATCATAACAAGAGATGCTATGATAGATCTATCCAACATACATTGTAACATGTATACAATTTCCTACAAGTCAATTTTTTGAAAGTGGAAAGCTTTTCCCTGGGCCATATGTAGGTTTTGTTGTTTGTTAATTTGTTTTGTTTGTTGTCAGAGACGGGGGTCTCACCATGTATCTCTGGCTGTCCTGGAACTCAGTATGTAGACCAAGCTGGCCTCTGCCTCTGTCTCTGTAGTGCTGGGATTCAAAGTGTGGGCTACCACTCCTGGTTCATATTTAGTTATTTTACAACCAAATTTATAAACAATCTTAAGAGTATCATTTCAGCAAGAAGGAGTTCCTTGGTCATGGTCAAAATTCTTCAGTCTCTTACCGTGTTCCCCACAACCTGTGAGAGTGCTATCATTTCTACCTCTCCACTGTTCTTACCTGTACCCCCTGCCACACCACACACACCTTTCCCTTTCCATTTTTTTTCTTTTTTTTAATGGTTTATTTAACTTTGTTTTATGTGCATTGGTGTGAAGGTGTCAGATCCCATGGAACTGGATTTTCAGACAGTTGTGAGCTGCCATGTGGGTGCTGGGAATTGAACCCAGGTCCTCTGGAACAGCAGTCAGTGCTCTTAACCGCTGAGCCATCTCTACAGCCCTCCCTTTCCATTTTTCTTGTGCAGTTCGAGGGCTGAAACCCAGGGCACTCTTCACAGAAGACTAGTGGGACTCCACCTTTGACTTTCTTTACCTGGTATTATAGACCCATTTGACCTACCTACCATTCAGTTACCTAAATACTGAATCTCTCTTCCTTCAGTTTCTCTTCCTGGCCAGCACCCTTCCTGTGATAGAGGAAGGTCATTGGTTAAGTAATAAAGAAACTGCTTGGCCTCATAGGTTAAAACATAGGTGGGAGGAGTAAACAGAACAGAATGCTGGGAGGAAGAGGAAGTGAGCTTAAACTCGACAGCTCTCCTCTCGGGAGCAGATGCCATGCTCCCCTTTTCCGGGCACACGCGATGAAGCTCAGACCCAGGATGGACATAGGCTATAATCTCCCTGGTAAGCCACCTCGTGGGCTACACAGATTATTAGAAATGGGCTAGTCCAGGTGAGAGTTAGCCGAGAAGAGGCTAGATATAATGGGCCAAGCAGTGTTTAAAAGAATACAATTTGTGTGTTGTTATTTCGGGGCATAAGCTAGCCAGGCGGCCGGGGTGCCAGGGACGCAGTCCTGCCCGCTCCTATTACTACATTCCTGTGTCCTGGGCTGGTAGCGGCATGATCTTCCTAATGGCCAGCAGTGCACCTGTGCACAGTGTTCCTTCCTTTAAAGACAGGCTGTCCAGGTGTCCTCCTTCTCATGGCTTGTGTCAGTCCACAATTGCACATACAGCTTCCAGGCCCCTCCATGGTGAAAAGCTGACCCTTTTGGCCATAAGAGTCCCCATCTTCATCATTAAGAGAACCCACTAAATTTTTCCAGTCCTCAGTCATACCTTCCTCATCAAACTCCTCCAAATTCTCATTTGTCACTTTTTTTGAGTCCTCTTAGAGCCATGCCTACATATTCCTTGAATGTATAGAAGCTCCCGAAGAATGGCCGCCATATTTCTTTTCTGATGGCTTACAAAGTTGTTCCTTGAGCTTTGCCAGCCTGTGAGTCCAACAGGGTAACAGATCCATACTCTGACTGCTGTTCTCATTTGCTTTTGTGGGATCCTGTCAGGCAAAGTACTCCTCAAGTATTTCTGGGAGGCACCTAGCAGGACCTCACCAATGCCAATGCTCCATGCTCCCCCCACCCCATCCACAGCCCAGGTCGGCTACCATACACCATTTCTTTCCTCATTTCCTGCTCTCACCCCCTGCCAGGGACCAATGTCCCCCACTGGGCACCACTGCCGCTTCCACTGGATACCACCGTGTTCGCTAGGCACTAGCCTCCTGCAGACACCACTACAATTATATTTCTCTGTGCTCGCCACACTGCTGTGAACCTAACAGTCTCTCACAGACATTAGCTGTTGAATGAAGGATGATATTCACTAGGCCATGCTTTGATTTGCTTTTTCAGCGATGGAGATAGGTTGCACTGATTTATCCTCACGCTCTCTCCAGCGTCCTTGGGACCGACACAGACATGTGTGAAGTGTTTTTTTAGGGCTCAGGGTACACTGTCTAGAGCTGTTGAGTAAAGTAATCCTAGCAGCCTTAGTTGCCAGGCCAAATCAGTGAGTCCCACGCTGATGTGTTTTGATCCTTTTATGGAAGCTTCCTACCTCTGGGTCTTCAAAGTTCAAATCCAAGTAGGAGTGGCTCTCAAATTTCAGGAAAGTTCAACTTACACCTCTAACAAAGTTGCTTTGTGCCCATCTGCTAAGGCAAAGAGAGTGGTCCCTAATGCAGTTCTCACAAGGAGAGAATTGAGGACATAAAACAATCAGAGACGGGCTTTCCCAGTGAGGACTGGCAGGGAAATGCAGCTAGGAATGAAGGGACAGAGGAGCTGAGAGTGAAGGTGGAAAAGAGCCGATCAGAAGACGCTTTATGAGTGTTTGTTTCCTACGCTGGCACTTACTATTACCATTCAAATGGTTCCCAGAGGCTTTGAAGTTAACAGCTCCTGTGAAAGAAAGAGCGGTATTCACACTTGGGGTTCCAATCCACTAGATCCAAGGTCAAGTAAACCTGGTGGTGAGAAAGGCTTGCAACAGGGGCTCAAATGGTAGGTAGGAAAGATATCCTGGGTTTCTTTTAATGTATTTGAAAGAATACTCTGTAATAAAGTAAAGGCAAAAGAAAATGTAATCCTGTATGTTATTTGATATTCTTAGTAAAATAAACACTTCAGATCATACAAATTAAGTTAGAAACTTACTGTGACATCCGCGCAATGAGAGAATGTGACATATGCTAAGAACAAACTTGATAGGCTGAAATTCCTGGCACTTCAGTAGCAGCCATAACTTCAGTTTCTAAAGCATAGTGTCAAATTTTCTCAACTTCTACTTTCATCAAAACTTTTTAAAAAGTTTCTAGGAAACTTTATCATGTGTCTCACTCAAGAGAATGCCATAAATAATTCTGTATTCATACAGAGGGGAGGTGTGGCGTGATTGTCTATCCAATATTTTGATTTCCCATAGAATATAAAGCATATGAATCCAATTGAGACAGAAGTAGTTTCCTAGCACTATTTATTACTGATTCACTACATTGTTAGAAGTCGAACCAAGGGAAATGATAGTTTTTAAAATGTTTTATATAGATCAAATACATTTGTCGATTATCTGTTAATAACTCTGGAGTTGTTGATAGACAAGTATTATATAATGTTCAGAACCTGGGCTCACATATATGGAAGTTTGTACATTTTGAAAGTATAAATGTATAAAGTTTGTACATTTTGAATGCCCAAATTCTAAGGCCAGGCATACATTAATCCCAGCACTTGGGAGGCAAAGGCAGGTGGATCTCTATGAGTTCAAGGCCAGCCTGATCTACGTGGTGAGTTGTGGTTCGTCCAGAGGTACAAAGAGAGACCTTGTCAAAACAAACAAACAAAACCTTCTGCCTTTCTATGGGTCATCATGCATGGGCAGCAAGGACTCTTCTCCACTGAACCATCATGTCAGCCTAATTTTTTGTTTTGTTTTTTGAGAGAGCATTTCTGTGTATAACAGCCCTGGCTGTCCTGGAACTCGCTCTGTGGACCAGGCTGACCTTGAACTCACTGATATACACCTGGTTCTGCTTCTTGAGTGCTGGGATTAATGGCGTGCAGCAGGTTGGAGAGAAGACTCAACACTCAGCGATTACGAACCCTAACTGCTCCTCCAGGGGACCTGGGTTCAATTCCCATTACCCACATGGCAGCTAACAGCTCCATGATCCAAGATCTGACACCCTTACAGAGACATAGATGCAAATAAAACAATAAATTATAAAAACTAAAAATAAAAAATAAAGGTATATACCACCACCACCTAGCTTTAGGCTTATTTGTATTTGTCTAAATCCCATTTGAGGCCTTGGACATATATAAAATGCGTAGTTGCTCATTTTCTTGAATCCTTTTGCCTTATAAATTAATGCTTGTCAGGCATGGTAGCACACATGGGATTCAGCACTTGGGAGGCAGAGGCAGGTGGATGGATCTCTGCATTCGAGGCCAGCCTGGTCTGCATAGTGAGTTCCAGGACAGCCAGGGCTACATAGTAAGATTATGTCTTGAAAAAACTGTTAGAAGACAGTTTCTGCTGGGCAGCAGTGACACACGCCTTTAATCCCAGAACTCAGGAGACAGAGACAGGCAGATCTATGTGAGTTCAAGACCAGCTTGGTCTGCAGAGCAAGTTTCAGGACAGGGAGGGTCCAAAGCTACACAGAAAAACCTGGTCTCAGAAAGCCAAAAAAAAAAAAAAAGGAAAGAAAGAAAGAAAGGAAGAAAGAAAGAAAGAAAGAAAGAAAGAAAGAAAGAAAGAAAGAAAGAAAGAAAGAAAGAAAGAAAGAAAGAAAGGAGGAAGAAGGAAGGAAGGAAGGAAGGAAGGAAGGAAGGAAGGAAGGAAGGAAGGAAGAAAAAGAACAGTTTCCTTTGGTTTCTAGGTCTTCATTTTGAAGGCTCAGCTTCACTGAGTCAAACACGGAAAGCTGAGGCATGAGGATCACTGACAGTTTAAGTCAGAACGGGCTACAGAGTGAGTTCCGGGCTGGCAGATTAGAATGTGACCTTCTGTCTCAAAGGGGAGGTCAAAATCACTGGTTTTTCTCTTGTTGCTCATTGTAAGAGGGTCACCTACGATCCCTGTGATAGAGGAAGAAGAGATATTGCCTTTTCTCTGTGACATAAACTTCTGAGGAAGCTTACTTCTGATGGCACCCCTATTTTTTCTTAAAGAAAATGTATTCTTCTCCCGGGTTCCTTCAGTTAGGCCAAACTTCCTGTGCAGAGCTAGGAACAGTACATAGACAGGGACAGTACTTGATGGCTGGGTCATACCCGGCCTAGGTCTACTACTGCTGACTGAACTAGGGCAAGAGTTCTGCCACCAAACTAAATTCTTTGTCCTCAAGTGCATAATTTTTAAGGCAATCTTCTAGAATGCTCGAAGGGTGCCATAGTGACACCTGAGGTAGTATTTGAGAACTTCATGTTCATAACTTGCAATCCACAGTTTCCTGGCAGTGTGCTCATAGCAGGTGCCACTTTCAAAGCCCCATCAAGAAGAACCCTTGAGAACCCCCATAGTGCGATTGTAGATACAGTTCCCCACGGCTTCCTGCCCATCAAAGGACAGTCTGCCAGCTTCCCCACCTGAAAGACTGACACCACGATTCTCCACTTCCTTCTGAGGGAAATCACCCGTCTCATCTCAGATAACATTGAGCCAAACACAAAATCCGATCACAAGAGTCCACAATCTGCTTCCCAAAGGCTGACTTATTTAATCTTCTATGATACCAAGCAAGACTACCTTTCATGCAATCTGGCCAGCACTAAGCTACATCCACTTCAGTTTCTTGTCAGCCTTTCTTCCACATGAAGGCCCCACTCTTTTTCCTCACAACCAGAAGTCTATTGAGAGAAAATCAGTGCCCTGAAAGGCGCCGTCATTTCCCAGATCGTCACTTATGCCATCCGTAGCAAAAGTGGTTAGAACTCAAGAGAACACGGTGAAGACGCAGGAAAGAAAGGAAGCAATTACAGGTGGAAAGCCATTTGACATCACTAAGCATATTGACTAGCTGTTTGCTTCTAAACTAAGACCAAGGAATTTTATTCCAAACGACACTCACTGAAGCAGATCCCCACCCCCTCCACCCCCAGAAGGACCTGCTTTTCTAAATACGTTCCTTCCAGATCCGGTCTCAATCCTAGCTAGTTCATCCGGGCATAGTGTTATAGCTGTCATGAATCTCAGCACTTAGGAAGTTGAGTAAGGACGGTAAGTTCAAAGTCAGCCTCTGCTACGAAGGGAGTTCAAGCCAAATCTATATGAGAATTTGTGCCAAAAATCAGAACAAAACAAACTACAAAAGCTACCTAGTTCAAGTCCTTCCTCCCAGAAGCCTTGGCCCACCATCCTTGACCAGCAGACATCGCCTTCCAATGACACACACCAGATGTTCCCCATAGAGCTCAACACCACTGCTCAGACAGGGACAGCCTGGAAACTCCTTTTGTGTGACTGCCGTGAACTTTGATGAGCTTCTCTCGGGCCCTCCCGAACTCGCTCCTGCTGTGCTTGTCACCCAACAAGTCACCAATGAGTGATTGATAGAAATAATCTAAAATACCCTGCTGCTCCCAACAATGGGAATATTCTATCATTTGTTCCATGCTCACGGCATCCCAGTAGGTGTTAGCATTATCTCCTTTACATGGATGAGGAGACTCAGATTCAGAAAGATAAATGTGTTCTCTGAGACCACAAGACTGGGTTATACCAAACAACACAATGGCTCCCAAGGCACTGTTATTTCAAACCACTTCCGAAGGTTTTTTTTGTGACTGGAACATGGGATGTGTGGAAAGGTATACGCAGAAACTATAGAGGGGCCTATATGAGAAAGACCTTGCATAGCAAGTTCTGAAAGACACACATAATTTAGTGAGCAATGGAGGGTTTCTGGAGCCTGTTGAGAACAAAAATGACACTAAGAATGTTGGGTGTTAGGAAGATTCATCTAACCTGGAGACATAAAGCAGGAGTAGAGGAAAGACAGTAATAATCCATGAGAAACAGTGGTTAGAACTCAAGAGAACACGGTGAAGACGCAGGAAAGAAAGGAAGCAATTACAGAAACACAGAAGAATACAAGTCCTATGCTGCTAACTCAACTTCCAGAGTCAAAGCCCAGAAAACGATGGCCTTATACTGAAAGACCCTGCTTTAGTCTGGCTTCCCTGTCTCATTTCTTCTAAGCCTTGCCTCTTCTCCCCCTGTGACACAGAACTTTTCTGCTGAGGATTTGATTTGGTTTGGTTTTTTGAAAGTTAGACAGAGGATTGTTCCCACTTGGAGCAGAATCACGATATTACATATTCAGGGCTAAAACAGAGGAAAGCATGCTTCTTCCTAGTTCAGGCTTAAGACTAGAGAAAGCCTCTGACAAATCGTGAAATTTAAGGGCATGGGTAATAGTGGTTGGGTGCACAATTATCATGTGCAAGGCCGTGGGTCTCCTCTTCCTCCATGCTGCCAAACCAAAAATAACGATGATGGCAGATCTGACAAAGCATGAATCATAGACACTTTCTGGGGGATTCTAAGGAAGGAACCAGGGCCCAGTGCACCAACTAAGCATGCGCTGTAGCCCTAAGCCACAGCCTTAGCCCCAGGAACCATTTTATTTTTAATTTAGCAAGTCAGAAATATTTAACCTAGAAGTTCAAATATAAAGAAAGATAATTGCATTTTTTTGAGACAAGGTCTCACTGTGTAGCCCCAGATGGGCTGGAACTTGCTATGCTATGGAGACCACTAGGCTGACCTTAATCTCATAGAGATCCACCTATCTCTGCCTCCCAAGTACTCTGATTAAAGGCATTTTTTTCTTAAGACCGCATCACTAAGTTAAAACTGTCTACCCACCTAAATTAATTTTTGACACCTGGTTTTTGTTGTTTCCTATTTATTCTCTCTTCACTCTTCTCCAGCTAGATTGTGCTAGAATTCTATTTATTATATTTATTTTTATATCTACAGAAGTATGTTTAGATAATGCTCATACAAATTTTATCCTGTGACTCTCCGCCCAATAACAAAGACTCACATCAAATGCCTCTCGGTGGCTTCAAATATTTGGTCCCTTGAGATAATATTCCAATAAGACGTTAAACACATTGTGGGGGTATGGAAACCACAAGAAAGGACTAGGACTTTATTAATACAGGGTTGAGTATGTGCTTTCCCACTGAGGGAAGGAAATGCAAACATTTAGAAGCGCATGTGCCCTATTTGCTGCTTTGATACTCAGAAATTCAAGGAGGCGTCTTCATTCATAATCCAAATAGGTCTGACTCTCCAACCTGTCCCTCCAGCTCTCCTTACAGGCTTTCCTATTTTCAACACTAGAAGGATTAAGACCCAAAACGTTTGCACTGCAAAAAGTTTTCCTGTTTCAATGCATTCTGGAAGCCCTACTGTACTGTGCCTGTATTTGGTGTGCGCATTATAATCAAAGCCATGTGTGAAGATTTGTATTTCAAACATGTTGTACTCCAATATGTTCTGAGTTACAGCCTTTGAAAATATGGGATAGCTTGGACACAAAGCCAGCTGAAAGGCTAATCTCCCCGTTGTTACACATTAATTAGTGAAACCTGTCACTGAAACTTTCCTTGTGATAGAAACTATCAGGTCTTTCATCTGACTCTTAAGCACCGTTGTGAAAGCAGCAGAGAAGGAACTGAAAAGACAGAAAGGAAGTTTCATTTTTATGGAACAATAAGGAGAGTCTTTAAAAATCGAGGGAAGTTCACAAACAACCAATGAAAGCTACCAGGAGGCAGCTCCATGCCAGGGGTCCCTTCACAGTATTAGCAATCTCCTCCCTTCCTCCTCTTCTCCCGAATCCAAGGAACAGAGGCAGAAGGATGATGAGTTCAAAGCCAGTCTGGGCTCCATAATCAGCTCCAACTCAGGTGGTGCTGTGCAACAGGCTGGTTCAACATCAGCAGCAAAGAATACAAACAAATTCAAAACATTTTTTTGAAATGGCTTAGTTAAAAAAAAAAACACCAGTGGATATCTTAAAACTCAACATCTGACAAGGTAGAGTGGGAAGATTTCTAGAATTAGATGAAAATTCAGAAACACGTTAAACTAAAACTAAACAAGCTCCCTCCCAGACAAGCCACTTCTATTAGATGCGCTGGATTTGCCAAACGTGCACTTCAGTAAAGATTATACTCAAAAGTTCTCCGGAAAAAGCAACTTTTTTCAAGAGCTAAAAAAGCCAAAAGCCACAGATTAAAATTGGGCTTCCTGATTTTGTACAAATGGTTTTGTGCAAGCGTTATTGTGCTCTGTCCTCAAACTAGAAGAGGCTTGATGGGAACTAAGCCTTTTAGAGGAGATCTGCTTGGTGTGAGAGCAGGAGGCAAAAACGCATATACTAAGTTGAGGACATGGTTATTGTTTTGGGGACGGGGAGCGAAAACGATTACTTAAGGCTAAAACAAAGCAAAATGGAAGCCAAGGATAACGTTTCTTAACAGGGACGAGTTGAGAAATGATTGGTTGCTGCTAAAATGCTTTGCCTTGCTCTAAGTTGGACAGGTTTGGTCTATTTACTGGTTTACTTTGCATGTGACTTGGAAACTCAAGCTTTAAACTAAGAGAGAGCTTTCTTCCTCAGCACTGGGATGTATGTGCGTACTGTGGGGGGGGGGGGGGAGCACTTTATAAAGCAAATTAGACAAAGGGGACCGGGGTATGGGTCTGAAACTAGAAGGTAGTTCCTTACACATACTCTGACTCTTTGTTTTCTGTTCTGGAACCGCTGAGCCTCTCACCTGCACGGTCTACCAGTGAGCACAGCGACAGCCACAAAAGCCGAGCTTTACAAACCAAGCAGAATACGCAGCAATCTTTTCCTTTTCTCCGGCTGCACTGAAAGGCTACACCAGAAACCCAGTACCAAGCACAGTTCCTTTTAACTGAGCGGATAGAGCTTTGCATAATTGTGTTTAAAATTTTCCTACACAAATACATACCATACAGTCAGCATCCACTTACCCCACTCCTGTTGATCTCTACTTTCTCCTTTTTCCTCCCGTATCCCCCATTTTCTTTCTGTTTTGATGCTGGCCATGAAACTCAGGGCCTTATGTATGCTAAGCACGTGTCCTAGCACTGATGGCACTGAGCCCCACAGCCAACCTTCCCTCCCCCCCCCCCCCACTCTCTCTAATTTAAAATTGTCATTGGTCCCATCTAATCCAAGGAGATCAGGGAAGAGACCCACCTTTACCCGTTCGACAGAGCTGAACAGTACGTGCCTTTGACAGGTACAGCCGGGTTAGCCAGCACTGCAATTATTATGATATCTTCTGATTACACCACAAGTTAACATTGAAAGCAGAGAAAAAGACACTTTCTGCGTAGTTAATCCAGAAGCCCCTACTATTGCTCTTTCTGTGGAGAAATAAATGGTGGCTTTAAAATAAGCTAAAATTGTAAAAGGACATTTTTGAACCTTAACTGCGGATTAGACAGTACTGGTTGTATTGAAAAGATTTGCTGGAATATTCTTTATTGCTCAGCAAGTGTATATGAACTAAGGGTTTCTTCTTGCTGGGTTAAAGCAGATTATCTCTTTAATATAATGGGAAAAAATACTAAATATTGCTTTTCAAATTGGATTTTCCTTCCAGCTAACACTTTTGGAATGTCTGCTTAACAGAAGTACAGAGAAAGGGAAAGAATTATTGTTCTGACTCTTTATAGGGAAGCAATGGCATTCTTTTCTGAAGTGTTAGAAATTCTCCTGACAGCACAGTATTTATAACATAACCATTTTAATATGTCATGATCACTGACACAGAAATCCGCAGAAACCTGGGAGAAGATGTTGGCCTTCAGGAATAGGAAATGATCAGAAATACAAGTGGGCTTTGGCTTTGCTTCTAAGTTAAATGTTAAGTCAAACAAACAGATGCAGGGGGATCCAGAATCTACTTCCTGTTTGTAGTTGCCAGTTGGTCCCTAAATCTATATCTGTGTCTCCAACTGGTGGTCCAATCTCATTTGCATAATTAAGATGATTGAGACATGATAGAAAAAAATCTACCTCAAACAAAACTTCAGGCATTTCTTGATTGGCTATGCCATTTTGATATACTGAGTATGTTTTCCCATTACTGGGGATGGAACCCAGGGCCTTGCATATGCTAAGCAAACACTCTATCATGGAGCTGCATCTTCTACCTCAGCTATCCTGAGTCTTTAAGCATCGCTGGCGAATGAGTAGACTTGTTGGCAATAAATAATAGCTTCATGACTTTTGTTGGCTGTTGTATTGTTCCCTATAAAATGGTAGCTTTAAAATGTACATATGTCATAGATTCACCTGGGACAATTATATAGATGGAGGAATCTTAGGCCTTGTCACTGAGAAATTTAATTTCATTTATTTAAGTTTTATCTAAGAAAATTTGATTCAGGTGATGAGAACTCACAAATCAGACTAACTCAGAACCAGCATTCTGTGGAAGTACCTAATAAAAAATAAATCTAAGTAAGGTACACAATATATACCATGGAAACAAATGATTCGGTTATGAACTCATTGAGCTCATTTATTGGAGAGCAATGCGCCAAGACAGTCATATAACAGCACAAACTTTGAATTTTCTTTAACATCTACCTGTCTCATTTCCCTGTCTCTTACTCCACTGTGTCCATATAAACATAGTTGTCTCTCGACACATTACAACATCCAGTTAATTTAATGAATTAATCCAGCTTAAATAATATATATATATATATTTGCACAATAATTTCATGGTTAGATTTGAATGCTTTCTGATATGACTGACATTTTGGCTTTGACTAGATATAACTATCCTTTGGGTTTTGACTGTCTAATGGAAGTACTGGAAATGTTCTGGAAGACTTCCTTGAGAACTTTCCCCAAAGCTTAAAGAAGTTCCTGGGATGGTTCTTAGATTGTGCCTTGAATATAACCATTTACAAGAAGAAAAGGCTCACAGCACAAACAAGGAAAAGTAGGCTTACACACTACAAAAAGCTTGTGGCCAAAGCTCAAACTGAGAATCAGCAAGGAGCCTCTCACTCCTTGCATTCTAGACAATACATTTTTAAGTCAGCCATAGCTGAGTAAAATGACATGCCCTGGACTTCTAGCACTCAGTACACTAAGATGGGAGAAAGACATGCCTTAGCTAAGCAATCCCCTTTCCTGATTGAACTACAACTCAGTTTTGAACATTAGACTACTTGGGACGCATTCTTCAAGTCTTAACCATTGTTCATGTGTGCATCTACAGAGACCCTTTGCAAAATGCCACAAGTGAACTGGGTGGTAGTGACGCACGCCTTTAATCCCAGCACTTGGGAGGCAGAGGCAGAAGGATCTCTGAGTTTGAGGCCAGCCTGGTCTACAGAACAAGGGACAGCCAGGGCTATACAGAGAAACCTTATCTCAAAAAAAACCAATAAAAATAATAATAGTAATAATAAAAACAAGTATACAATTACCCTTTCAGAACAGATTTAATAAAACATCTAGTGCATATCGAGATTTTACATTTTCAATGGTCATTTATTTTGTGATTTAATATTTGTTCAAAAGAAAATAATTTAGGCTTACTTTCTAATTCAAAGATGTTTCCAGACTTTATTTTCTTTTTAAAAGATAGAAGTTGTCATCAGATGTATAGATCCACAGTCAATCACTGGCCGAGATCTGGGAGTCCTCCTGAAGAAAGGGAGGAGGGATTGCCGAAAGTGGAGGATGTTAATGTCATGACAGGGGAACCCACAGAGACAGCCAACCTGAGCACTTGGGCACTTTTGGATTCTGGACCTACAGCTAAGAAGCCCGCATGGGACTAACCTAGGCCTTCTGCATGTGTGTGACAGTTGTGTAGCTTGGTCTGTTTGTGGGGCTCCTAGAAGTGGGATCGGGACCTGTCCCTGGCTCTAGAGCTGGCTTTTCGGAACATATTACTCTTGCTGGGGAGCCTGGCCTAGCCTTGATGCAGGGGGAGGAGCTTAGTCCTGTCTCAGCTTGAAGTGCCCTATTTTGTTGACCCCCATGGGAGGCCTGCCCCTTTCTGAAAGAGATGGAGGAGGGCTGATGGGTGAAGGTGGGCCAATGGGAGGAAAGGAAGGAGGGGAAACTGCTATTGGGATGTAAAATAAATGGAAAAAAATAATTAATAAGAAAGATAAAAGTTGGTTCTGGTCCCTAATTCTCATACTGAAGTAATACCTTCCAACTATTTCCTAATCCAAAATGGTTGCACTTTGAATGGCAATATTGGAGTTTAAATTTGACATCTTAATAACTGTACTATGCAATTAGTCAATGCACAGTTCAAGGAAGTCACATCCATGCAAGCCCGATATGCACAAATCCGAGATTCAGACTTCCTCAGCTTTACTCAGATAAGGAAAGTATGCAGTTACAGCAGGGCTCACTAAAGAACGAGTCACATCCACATTGATCAGACGATCCATGCAATTTTCCATTTCACCAGTTCAGAGAGCAAAGCTTCAGGTTTGAAGCTCTACATCGCGGTGAAAGCAATTTGAAGTTTCAAGAATCCATAGCAAATACAACATTTTTCCTAATTGAGCGTTTTTGTGTCCTCCCCCATATCCTAAATTTCTTTTACATCATTTTAAATTCATTTTTTTAAAACAATCTTTTCTCATTTTACATACCAATGCCAGTTCCCACTCCCTCCTCTCCTCCCACTAGCCACACCTCCCACCCACCCCCCATTTGCACCTCAGAGACGGTAAGGCTGCCCATAGGGAGTCAATGAAGTCCAGCAGCACTTTTTGGCAGAACCAAAGCCCTCCCCCATGTATCTAGGCTGAGCAAGATAACTCTCCATAGGGCTGGAGAGATGGCTCAGTGGTTAAGAGCATTGCCTGCTCTTCCAAAGGTCCTGAGTTCAATTCCCAGCAACCACATGGTGGCTCACAACCATCTGTAATGAGGTCTGGTGCCTTCTTCTGGCCTGCAGACATACACACAGGCAGAATATTGTATACATAATAAATAAATATTTTTTTAAAAAAGATATCCCTCCATAGAGAATGGGCTCCAAGATGCCAGTTCAAGCACTAGGGATAAATTTTAGCCCCACTGCCAGTGGCCCCACAGACTGCCCCAACCACACAACTGTCACCCATATGTAGAGGACCTAGTTGGGTTTTATACAGGTTCCCCAGCTGATAATCCAAGTTAGTGAGCTCCAACGAGCTCAGGTAAGGTGTTTCTGTGGGTATCCCCATCATGGTCTTGGCCCCTTTGTTCATATTGTCACTCCTCCCTCTCTTTGGACTCTGGGAGCTTGGCCCAGTGCTTAGCTATGGATCTCTGCATCTGCTTCCATCAGTTGCTGGATGAAGGTTCTATGATGACAATTAAGATAGTCATCAATCTGATCACAGGGGACAGCCAATTCAGGCACCATCTCCACTATGGTTTAGGGTCTACAAAGACTCTGTCTTAAAACGTAGTTGAAACTTTCTGAGATCTTTAAGTCTTCAAAATACATGGAAGGAGAAGAAACGCTTCCTGATTTTATAGTTTGCCTGTAGAAAGCCATGACATGAAAAGATCTAACTGAAAAAAAAAATATTAATCATACTATAGCAGAGCATTTTTGTACTTTCTAAAGTGAAGGGTTTCTTATTTTGACTTATTTTGTTTTAACACAGGGTAGCCAAGGTTGCCTCTCAAATTTATGATTTTTCTGACTCAGACTCCTGAGTGCTACGATTACAGACAGAGGTCAGCTTGTCATACCTGGATCAAGACTCACTTTTCCCTATGGAGCTGGAGAAGCCCCACTGCCACCCCCAAACCATAGGGGAATGCATTATAACATAATGAAACCAGAAGAATGACTATAAAGTAATAAGACCAGAAGCTATTATTTATTTTGTTTTGATTTTTTCATCTCAAATGAAACAACAGTCACCTCAGGAGTCCATAAAATTATTCTAACAATGCTGACATTGGTCAAAACAATTCAGGACATCTCCTTGGGAATTGCTTTCAAGGATAGCTTCCAAGCTCAACAGAAAAAATCTTTCTCATTACTCTATAGTCACACTCGCATAATACTGACATGAATTCAGCAGGGAAAACTGGATAATTTAGATCATAAGACCTAATGGATTTTTGCATGTGAGTGTATACTATCATTGAATTTTAAGGTCAGAATCAAGCTGTGAACGACAGTAAAAGTTTGATCCAATTTAAGTACTATATTTATAAGTTTTCAGTACTCAACTCTAGTTGTTAATCAAAGCATAAGTGTATTCATTGGAACACGATGAACAAATAGGCATCTAATAACATAAAGCTTATGTGTTTAAATATGCATGCCTATGTCCATAACCCTACATGCCTGAGCTAGTGATTACATTTATGAAGTTTGGTGTTTCTCAGATGTCCCCAATCTCCATCTGTTATCTAAAATATGTATTGATTTGTTCACCAATATAAAATGGGATTTGATTTTAATAAAATATTCCATATTATTAAAAATAGAAAACTACCCCAAAGCAACAAAACAATAACAACCTGCAAATGGAAAAGAAAGGAGCTAACATTTTCCCAGACACAAGGTCTTTAGGACATTTTTTTCTTTGTTTAGTCCTTAGAACAAGCCTGGGACATATTATTATCACAGTGTAGCTAGCTCACAAACAACCTTGTAGCTTACCTCCTTGCCAAAAATCTATCTTTCTTTCTTTCTTTCTTTCTTTCTTTCTTTCTTTCTTTCTTTCTTTCTTTCTTTCTTTCTTTCTTTCTTTCTTTCTTTCCTTCCTTCCTTCCTTCCTTCCTTCCTTCTTTCTTTCTTTCTTTCTCTTTTCTTTCTTTGTTGTTTCTGTATTTTGAGACTGGGTTTCTCTGTGTACCCCTCGCTGTCCTGGAACTCACTCTGTAGACAAGGCTGGCTTCGAACTCACTCACAGAGATCCACCTGCCTCTGCTTCCCAAGTGTTGGGATTGCAGGCAAGCACCACCTTTGCCTAGCTCCAAGAGTTTTTTTTTCAACAGCCATTATCATTCTCCATTGCCTATTTCAAAACATTGTTTTTGTTCCTAAATGCAAGCACAGAGCAAAATTCTAGCAACATTGTTATAAGCTTTACTATATAAACTTTATAATATAAAAAGTAAAAATCAAACTTCCTTGTCTGGTCTTTCTTTCTTTCTTTCTTTCCTTCTTTCTCTTCTCCTTCTTCAAAAAGAGAGAGAGAGAGAGAGAGAGAGAGAGAGAAAGAGAAGGGATCTCATTTCTTCCAGGTTGGCCTCCAATTCTCTCATGTAACTGAGAATAACCTTTTAAGTATGAAGGTTTAATTCTCCTGTCTCTACATCTCCAGTGCTGGAATTGCAAGCTTATACTACCATGCCTGGTTTAGATGTTGTTTGGGATCAAAGAAAAAGTTTCTTGCATATACCTTACCAACCAACTGAACCATATCTCTTCTTCTTCTTCTTCTTCTTCTTCTTCTTCTTCTTCTTCTTCTTCTTCTTCTTCTTCTCCTTCTCCTTCTCCTTCTCCTTCTCCTTCTCCTTCTCCTTCTCCTCCTTCTCCTTCTCCTTCTCCTTCTCCTTCTCCTTCTCCTTCTCCTTCTCCTTCTCCTTCTCCTTCTCCTTCTCCTTCTCCTTCTCCTTCTCCTTCTCCTTCTCCTTCTCCTTCTCCTTCTCCTTCTCCTTCTCCTTCTCCTTCTCCTTCTCCTTCTCCTTCTCCTTCTCCTTCTCCTTCTCCTTCTCCTTCTCCTTCTCCTTCTCCTTCTCCTTCTCCTTCTCCTTCTCCTTCTCCTTCTCCTTCTCCTTCTCCTTCTCCTTCTCCTTCTCCTTCTCCTTCTCCTTCTCCTTCTCCTTCTCCTTCTCCTTCTCCTTCTCCTTCTCCTTCTCCTTCTCCTTCTCCTTCTCCTTCTCCTTCTCCTTCTCCTTCTCCTTCTCCTTCTCCTTCTCCTTCTCCTTCTCCTTCTCCTTCTCCTTCTCCTTCTCCTTCTCCTTCTCCTTCTCCTTCTCCTTCTCCTTCTCCTTCTCCTTCTCCTTCTCCTTCTCCTTCTCCTTCTCCTTCTCCTTCTCCTTCTCCTTCTCCTTCTCCTTCTCCTTCTCCTTCTCCTTCTCCTTCTCCTTCTCCTTCTCCTTCTCCTTCTCCTTCTCCTTCTCCTTCTCCTTCTCCTTCTCCTTCTCCTTCTCCTTCTCCTTCTCCTTCTCCTTCTCCTTCTCCTTCTCCTTCTCCTTCTCCTTCTCCTTCTCCTTCTCCTTCTCCTTCTCCTTCTCCTTCTCCTTCTCCTTCTCCTTCTCCTTCTCCTTCTCCTTCTCCTTCTCCTTCTCCTTCTCCTTCTCCTTCTCCTTCTCCTTCTCCTTCTCCTTCTCCTTCTCCTTCTCCTTCTCCTTCTCCTTTCTCCTTCTCCTTCTCCTTCTCCTTCTCCTTCTCCTTCTCCTTCTCCTTCTCCTTCTCCTTCTCCTTCTCCTTCTCCTTCTCCTTCTCCTTCTCCTTCTCCTTCTCCTTCTCCTTCTCCTTCTCCTTCTCCTTCTCCTTCTCCTTCTCCTTCTCCTTCTCCTTCTCCTTCTCCTTCTCCTTCTCCTTCTCCTTCTCCTTCTCCTTCTCCTTCTCCTTCTCCTTCTCCTTCTCCTTCTCCTTCTCCTTCTCCTTCTCCTTCTCCTTCTCCTTCTCCTTCTCCTTCTCCTTCTCCTTCTCCTTCTCCTTCTCCTTCTCCTTCTCCTTCTCCTTCTCCTTCTCCTTCTCCTTCTCCTTCTCCTTCTCCTTCTCCTTCTCCTTCTCCTCCTTCTCCTCCTCCTCCTTCTTCTCCTTGTCCTCCTCTTCCTCGTCCTCCTCCTCCTCCTCTCTCTCTCTCTCTCTCTCTCTCTCTCTCTCTCTCTCTCTCTCTCTCTCTCTCTTTCTCTCTATGTTTGTCTTCTAAGACAACTGCCCTGAACTCACTCTGTAGACCAGGCTGACCTCAAATTCGGAAATCCTCCTGCTTCTGCCTCCAGTGGACATGGGTTAAAGGTTTGCGCTACCATGCCCCACACCACTTCTACTTGTGATGTAAATAAATCAGAGAGAGATGAGCTATTACTCAAAATTTACAATAGTATCAGTTTTAGTGAAATCTCAATAGCAATACACTCAGGCTGTAATTTTAGGTATTTCACCAAAGCATAATCATAGCAAATATAAACGGATTACATTCAATTGCATTGGGTTACAGATGGCAAATAATGAATCACAGATGTGTTTTTTGGAGAATCTTTCAAGTGTCTTCATCTTCCTAACAATCATTTAACAATAATTTACAACTAATTAATAATAAACCTGTTTTTAATAACACAGTGTCCCATGATTCTGTAACTGTCCTAATCAATGATTGCCAGATTATCCCAAAGATCAGAATGAAGACTTTAGGAAAGTACACTTGTACTATTAGAAAATGTCTCCTCTGACAGCCACAAATAGAAGGTATTCTTCTTTTTTTGCCCTTTGTGATTATCATCAGCAACATCTCCTTTTTTTCTTACTCAAATAGTGTTATGTAAATGTTCTTCATTCTTCCAAACTTCCATCTCTCTTCCTTCTACAAACCACCAGGAATCCTTGCTTCTGAATTCTCCTATGAGCTCCCTCTACCCCCAGCAATTGGCCTTGAGTCCTAGGGTAGAGGGAACTGAGAGCTCAAAACAGTTGGTTTGGGTTTGTTCCATGCATTGTTTTTTTTTTTCTCTCAAGTTGACTGGTTAATGAAAAGCCAGATATCACATGAAAATGTGAATAGAATATAAATTGCCCCTAATCAACAGGTTAATCAAACTTATTTAGGGGTTATGGTTGTTACCATAATAAAACAATAATCACGAAAATAATTTAATGGTTTTATTAAGTCAAACAACAATTGTAGGGATGCTGGATATTCCTTTTTGAGCACAAACAGAGTGAAATTAACAAAGCAAATACTCGTTTCTGGTTTTAAACATTAGCTCAGACTTCTGAAGGAGGTTTGCAACGGTGTGCGAGATAGCGCCTACTGACTTGTGATCTTCACCACCCTCTTCTCATTGATATATCCTAAATTCGAGGGGGAGCCTTTCTGCTTTTTTTCATTTCACAAATGATTGCTCAACACAGAATACAATACACCAAAAGAAGAAAATAGTCTTTTTTTTTTTAAGACCTAGGGGAAGACGCCACCACTCTTAAAATGATCACCTTAAGGTAACAGACATCCAAATTGATGTGGTTTTCTTTGAAACCTCTTCAGTAAATCATTTCTTGCACTGTAGGTTTGGCATTAACCCTCCATCTATGATAGGTTAGAGAGGGCTGGTTGCTGAATACCAACGTCAGTATGGTTCTTCTTCGCCAGGAATTAGATTCTGCCCCAGATACCAAGCAGGACAACACTGGCAAGAAAACAAAAGGGGAACTGCAGATAGGTCAACACAGGTCACATTTCCTACAGAAAACCAAAGTGTCGTAAATATGATGTGGACATGTTGTTTTAAAAGGCTAGTTTATAGTAAGCCAAGAAGGGCTGTCTTATTTTTAGCATTTTACTTCCAAATGCTCTCTACATAGATTGCATTTTCAAAAAGCAATTTAGACAATGCACATAGCCTATTGGAGAGCGAATATTGTAAACTTGTCATTTGTTCAAAGGTGCTCTGTAGCTGCTGGGAAGCTTCTGCTGCTTTCTCTCCACCAGATTAGGAAACAGGCTGAAGCAGTATTACACTAGAAATATGCAACATTGCTCAGTCCACTAGATGCTTTGGGAAAGCATTGTTTTCTCTAGTTTTAACAGGTGTTTGTGTAATGGATTAATAAAAAATGCTGCAGGATCTCCAGAGGCAGCAGAAACGCTGCAGGTCCCCAAGCGGTGGTAGGGGGTCATGTGGCAGCAGGCAGTGGGCCCTAAGAGCAGCAGGCATGTCTCAGCAGGCAGCTACCGAGCTGCTTGGCGGCAGTGGGTGAGAGACAGACAGGTAGGCATGCCATGAACAGTGAGGTTAGATATTTATTAAGTGGGTTATAGAAGGGAAGGGGGAGAAGGAGAAGAACAGAGAAAGGAAGAGAGAGAGAGAGAGAGAGAGAGAGAGAGAGAGAGAGAGAGAGAGAGAAGCTGCCTCTCCTAGAGGGAGATGGAAAAGAGAAGGAACTCAGGCTCAGGCTGGAAGCTGAAGATCAGCCTGTCTCAGCAGATGAGGGAGGGAGTGGGTGTGGCTTGTCTCTTAAAGAGACAGAACAATCATTACCGTTTGAAAACAGGAGTATTTCAAATTTTCAACGAGGTTGTGTTCCCATGCTAAGTTACCATTAGCACCAGTGCTGTGAACAGTCCTCTCTTGCAACGTTTCCTGCAAACTTGAGGACTTTCAAGCTGTACATTTTAAATTATGATAGAAACAAAAACCTCAGCGAGAAAAAGAGTGCTCTTTGGCATCAACAAATATAATTTGCCCTGTTTTCAAGAAATTTCATTATATATATCAACCAGTTTATCCATAGAAGTGACCCAGAAACATCTCAGGTATCCCAAGGAAACCATTCACCAAAGTGTCTTAGCTTGATTTCAGTTCAACTGAAGAGATTCCAGGCTCTAGCTAACCCGTGGCTAACATGTTTCCAATTTAAAGAACTTTTTCTTTTGCAAATTTGATAAGAAATTGAACCAGGAAAAAGCTCTCACTTCAGGGTGCAGACGACAGCACAGAAAAATCAAGTATAAACCTAGTGCGGTTTACTTCATTTGATCTCTCAAATATGTCAGTAGGATTATTCCACTGTGGACATGTGGGGTAGCCAAGCCTGGGAAGGAAACTTTACCCACAGAAAAGAGGGGGGGAAATCAGTTTGGTGGCACTTTCAAAAACAAGTTTTCAAACTGCTGAAGAGGCTCCAGCTCCATTGACATGCAGAAATCACACATAATAAAAGCACACAAAAAAATAGTAGCGAGCACGCTCATTTTAATTGCCCAGAGGTTTTCAATGCAAAACACCACAACTTAAATGCATAGTCCAAATTCTTGCTCCAAAGCCGTGGTCTTTGTGCTTTGAAAAAGAGGAAAGACAACCCCATCAATTGTTCTCTGCAGATAAAGGCACTGTTTTGCAGATTTCCCCCAGATCAGTGCCAGACTTGCTAATGACCTGCCCACCCACCTGGGGCCCTTCCCAAGGTGGCCCTCAGGAACTGCCCCACACCTTCAGTAGCCAGAATGCTTGATAGTGGACAACCCCAAGATTGGCCTTTCTCTTGGACGCTGCTCTGACGGAACACCTAGGAGAGTGCCTGCAACGTGTTTGCCTAGAGGAGAGGGAGTCGATAAAGTGCACACTCACAATGTCCTTTTCCTTACTAGCGACACGTACAAAGATGAATCTGTAGCGGTTTTATTTTCCTGTGCAACCGACAGGAACTCGGGACCCCAGGCAGTTTCACAGGACAGCATGAAGGAAGTTAAGGAAAACGTGAATGGAAGTTCTGGGTATTTCGGGCCCCTTTCTCCTTGAGCCTAGGACTACCAGCTGTGGGTACACACACAAAAGAGTTAACGGTGCCGGGTTTTCGTAGGATCTTTTAAACGGGTTGGGGACAGGGTAGCTTTGGAATTCTCAAACGTACCAATGGGTTAATGAGCCTTCGTTCCTATCCTAATCGGCTGGACCATTGTCCTGAGAAGACACCACACTATCTACTGTTTTTCGTTTTTAAGGACTGTTTTTATGTGCTGTGGAATCTCAACAGGGACACGGCTAACTGGAAACACACACACACACACACACACACGAAGGCGAGGGGCAGGAGAGAGAGATGTTTTTGTACCAGAAGCCTCTTCTGGTGGGCTTTGTGGCCCAAATCCTGTGAGAACCCTAACTAAACCCCCTAAAGGGCACATCAATTTCCCACCAGCGTGCAGAGGAAGAACTTCTTTGCTTCCGTTTTTGTCTGTTTGTTTTTAAACTGCATTCAACTGCCACGACCTACATTGTCCCGCGAGGCGCCAGCGCTGAGGAATAACCAGGGAATTTCAACACCACAGCGCGGCAGCCCGTAGTCTGCGTTGTGCGGCGCTCCACAGGGGTTCGCATCCGGCCGCCATGTTCCTGACTCGAGAGCCGCCCCCAAACCAACCCTCCTTCCCACATCCCTCTCCTTTCCCCCCGCCCCCCAACCCGGTTTAGCCGAGGCCGCCCTCCCCGCGAGGCCGCTTTCAACCTCCCCCACCCCCTGGCCGCAAAAATCCTACTCGACGGCTGCTGGGCTACGCGCCTGCGCGCCGCGCCCGCGGAGGATGGGGGTTGGGGGAGTCCTAGGGTCCCCGATCTTGGCTTGAAAAGGCCGAAGCCACGGGGAGCAGGGGAGGGGTTGAGGTCCGGATCGGAGCCTCCACTTTCCTCCCTGCAAGTCCCCGCTCAGGCCCTGGCCGGGCTCTCACACGTGTGCGCTAAAAAGCCACTTCAAAGTGTGTCCCCAGTGCAGAGGAGGCCCCTTTTGGGTCAGCCTCATACTCAGAGTAGGCCGGAGCCTCACCGCCTCCATCTCTGGCACCGCAAACCCTCTTGGAGGGCAGAGCAAGAGGGTGTTTGCGGACTGACGCGGATGCTGCAAGCGTCCTTAGGGTACCACCATCCTTATCCCCACCCCCACTGCCACCCCCGTAGAATAGGAATTGAACACAAAGTTTGCTGGCAGCGCGATGCTGTAGCCTACGGAGCTCGCCATTGTTTGGGCTCGTATTGACCCCAGGTCGGGATTAGGCAGAGGCTGATTTCTGCTTTACAGCCCCGCCGGCCTAATGAGGCCGAGAGGCGATGGGGCGCGAAGCGTCCGTGGAGCCCAAGGCGATCCGCAAGCTTATGGCCGCCAAGGGCCCTGTTGGTGGAGGTCAAAGGGTCAGCGGGCAGAAACCACAAGAGAATTGACCCTAGGAAATGAGGTCCCCTCCTCCCTGACCAAACCTCATGCGGAGATTTAGAAGAATTTGGTGTGGACAGGGTCCCTGGGCTCCCCAAGGATTTCTGAAACCTCTAGTGTCACCTCCCAGCCTTCCTCCCACCTAGTAGTGCCTAACTAGAACCTTGGGCCTCCAGGGCCTGTGACAGAAAACACAGATGGTGGCAAAGTCTTTCAGAAACGTATTTAAGTTAGTATTTCTTTGGACTTCTGGTTTGGGTGTGTTTCCTTAGGAGGAAAGGGGGATGTGGAAGCCCGGGGCAAAAAAAAAAAAGGAGGCTAGAAGTCAACCAGAAATGGGAAGGAGTATATAGCACTTCCACACCAACTTTCCTGGAGGGCTTTGTGAACACTAGGTCACCCTTCAGACTATCTTCCTTTACCTGGATGCTGATCTTTGAACCTTTCAAACCGGATGAAGGCTAGAGTTCATCTGTCATGCATGGAAACAGCTTCCCCACTTGCCCTCCACCTAACAATTGAGACTTTTATGGTAAACCACTCATTTTAAAGGAGTAGATTACTAGGCACCTAGCTTGAACTTTTGAGCGTCAGCATTTGTGACTTGGAGTGTGTGTGCTTGCTTATTCTTAGATGGTTTACTTAAAATTCAAGAATGCAAATATGCATTCCCAATGCCACATTATGAGCAAGAAAAATCCAAGGATAAAAACAAACCAAATCAAAAGTTTTCTTTGTAGAAAAATGCATAAAGCATAATTTTGCAAAATTTGCTGTATCCAATTAAGAGGATACATGAGCATTTTCTCCAGTTATTGGCTTATCACCATTGTCAGCTTCCTCTCTTAGGGAACTCACAGGGCTTTTCTGTAAACATCTACGGTACAATATTTTCAAATCACTAAAAAACCTAGAACTACTTCGTGTGTCCCAATGAGTTATTTCTTGTGATTAATGACTGTAAGCAAGGGTTTTAGTCAGGTACTTAACTATCTCTGCTTACATTAGGATTCGGGTCTGCAGGGAGGGAATTCATGGAGAAAACAGTAAATTGTGGAGGCTCGTTTATTCTGTAGAAGAAAGGCCAGCCATTTCCAGTTCACAATGACACAGATTTAAAAAGCTTTCTGAAAAACTATTGAGCATTTAAAATGGTTTGAATAAAGCAGCAAGCCCGAACTGTGGGATCCTGCTCAAAACCCTCAATGTCAAGGTCAAGACTGGAATGTCTGGGCAGGGTGTGGTAAACTGACCAGTCACCTACTCATCACGTGTAATCATCCCAATTTGTGTTCCTGGCATTCAGCGGGATACTAGGAAAGTGAATTCCAAAAGACACCATTTCCCTAACAACCTCCCAAACAATTTGCAATTAAAAATTGTAAATAACCGTTGACAAAAATCAGTAGATAACAAAACATTGTTTTAATGTATCCTGGGAATCAAAGTTTGTTTCAAATCACCAGAAATTCTCTAAGCATTTCAATTTTAGATTGATTTATTTGAACATGGAAAAATATTGGGCACCAAATACAAAAAATGTTATAACATAAATACGATGTGCCAAGACTTTATTTCTTCAAAAAGAACAATCAACAAAATTCTAGAATTGAAATTGATTATATAATACCAAATTGACTGCCACCAAAAACTGAGAGCATTGCCCCTTCAAGAGAAAGAGGTACTTAAGCCTATTCATTACACTTCTAAATACTTTACACAATATCTCATCTCCACTTTTCTGTTATTCATGACGAGATTGGGCTCTCAACAACCAACAGCACCCTAAAAAGGTCTCCAAACTCTACACACTTCAGCCCCCCAAAATAGCAATCAGTTCTTTTCCATAGACTCATTGTAAAAAGAACTGTTTGTCCAAATGAGTTGCTTCACTGAAGATTAGATGGATTGTTAACATTAAATTGATTATATCACAAAACAAACAACCATTTTTCATTGTTACTGATTTTAATGAAAACAATGCTCTTAACATCTTTGCCTACAAGTAATGAACTTTAAAAATAACATACTTGCAAATGTCTTTTCTTTCTACAGTATCATTTAGGAACTGCTGCAGTTATTACACCGCTATATAAATGTTATGAATAATTGTGATACTCATGAATGGAACTATATACAGCAAATAAATCAGCCTTTGCCATCCAAAATTTAAAGACTATGGTTCTCTTAAGAAGAAGCACTTTACCATGAGAAGCACTGCTCAACTGGCCTTGCTCATTGCCATCATTTTCAGAGGTGTGCTATCTTTCGAAAATATAGAGAGCTAAATAGATTTGATAGGCAGATTAGATAAGTCATAGATACAAACATATAGGTATATGAGTGATCTCAATAGACATGCATCCTGCCATTATTTTCATTTTTAAGGTAATAAAGAACTAAGGGACATAAAACTAATTAGGTTACCTTATGTTTATATATGTAGGGCAGGGATGATTAAATCCAGCTTCTCAGTCTTTGAAGTACAAGATTGAGATGTCATGGCCACTAAGTGAATTGATCAGTATTATTTGATTTGCATGCCGAAAATCCAGGACAAACACATTTAAACTCGCACTTAAACAATCATTTGAGCTACAGATAAAGAAAGGAGGGTTCTTCCTTGAAGCAAACTGACATTGTAAGGAATCTATACTGCAATAGAAAAATAATTTAACAATTCAAAAACGGATCTGAGTGAGTTATAAATACCAACAGACAAGATTCAGTTTGCTCACTTCTCCTATTTGTAGGAGGCTGTTACAAAACAAAAAAGTCAATGTGGTTCAAAAATTGTAAATTGTGTTCCCTTTTTCCAAACAATAATTGTTTAATGCTAAAGCAGTTATAATCAAAAGCTGTACAGAATGTTAGAAAACATTTATCCATAAATATTGTTCAGTTCCCGGCACTTGCAGCAATAATTAAATTACAAACGATAAATATGGCATCAACGGATATGTATTTACAAAAAAAAGTTATTACAAAAGGCAACTGTATACTAAACGTCACAATCTGTGTAGAGTAACATCATATCCTCAGCCTGAAAAAATACTGAACAACAGTTTCGACCCCATTAGACAAAGATACATTCACAAGTGTAATGCTTTGAAGAAAAGTTCAAGACATAACAGGACTTTGGCATGGTTTAAGACTGTGAGAGTTTAAACAATCACCACTAAGGTGAAGAAGAATTTCCATCAGTTTAACATCACCACCACCAAGCCTTCAATAACTTCCTCAGGAAACAGGACAAGTGTTAAAGTGATTTGAAGGAGTTTCAGAACGGGGTGTACAGCGAGCAAGAGGAAGGGACAGGACAAGCAGTGAAAAGATTTTGTAAAAAAAAAAAAATCCTTCAGATGCCAAAATGTACTTCCTAATCCTGAGAAAAGGGCATGGCTACTTTTGGATTTGCCCCAAACCTTCCTGAACAATCACAATTACCAAGATGTAGCCCTATGTATGGCCTCTTGCTTTAAAACCCCATCTCCATCTGATTGGTCTCAGTTTTCTTTTTCAAATGCATTTTGGCTGTCCTCAGACGTACCATTCGTTAAAATTGGGAGGAAGTCCACGGTTGTGGCTGGTGCTAGTTTGAACTGCAGAAGGGGTTTTAGTGGTATCTTTACTGTTTGCAGAAGCTATAGCGGGTGGAGTGGAAGATTCATAGCCTGAACTGGCAGCAGGGGAGGAATCTGACCCTTGAGATTCATGAACCTAAAATTAACATGTATATATTATAATGAATATAATTCTACATGGCAATGTGAAAGCAAACAGAAATAAAAACCCCAAACAACAAGAGCAGATTTGAATACTTTAAGAGCAATTCCCCACTGACCCACTTATAAGAGAAACAGGATGATCCCCCCCCCCCCCCGTATTACTGATGCCTAAGTTACCCCTAGCAATTCCACCAAAAAAACGGGCAGAAAAAGGAATAAAGAGTGCCATTTTAGTAGTGCCACTTCAACAATGCTTTCTCTGTGGAAGGAGTGGGCAAGCAGTAATTCTGCGGGCCATATAAAATAGTCACTCCAGATTTCACTTCCAGATTTCGGCCTGGGAAAGCAGGTATAGAGATTGAGCGGCACAAGGGTGGGATGGGGACTGGGTGCTATGATTTCCACACAAATGTGTTTGAATCGGACTGCGCTGCGCTCCTTGGCCCTATTGTTTTATTGGAAGCCAAGGAGGAAACGAATGACCCTCCCGGGTTCGGCACATCCACTCCATATTCCCACAGTGGGCTGAGATACGATATAGTGGCCACTGAAGCCCCAAGCCCTGGCGAGCTCGGGTTAGAGCTTCTCCGTAAAAAAAACCGATTGTTCCCTCCACTCTGTCCCCCTCCCAACTCTACTCTCCCTTTCTCACCCCCCTCTACCCGCATCCTCAAAATGGGTTCAAGGTGTCAGTGCTGAAGCAAATCGGATTTAACGTGGAAGATAGAGGGTTGGTAGCGCGGGAGCTTCCGTTCTGCCGCCCGGTGTTGGGGCCGAATGTTTACAAACCGCCGACCGCTAATAAAGAGGTAATTACCTTCATGTGTTTGCGCAGAGAGCTCGGGTGCGTGTAGGATTTGTCGCACACTTTGCAGATATAGGGCTTATCCGAGGTGTGCACATGCATGTGCTTCTTGCGGTCGCTGCTGTTGGCAAACCGTCTGTCACAGCCTTCAAATTCACATTTGAAAGGTTTCTCACCTGCAAAACGGCAAAAATAACAAAACGGGGAGAGAGAGCATACAGTTAGAGCCGGAAACTTCTCAGAGTGGTATAGGAAGAGATGAAGCGTCCAGTGGTCTTTCCGTGGAGGGGAGCGCGGACTGTGGAAAGATGAGGCATCTGTTTTCCCCGGAGAAAAACCCAGAGCGTTGACTGAGCTCCCTGGGGTTGGGGAGTGCTGATCTGAGGCAGGGGTAGAGTAGGGCCGGCCCAGAACCTGATCAACCCTTTGTTCTCTCAGGCCAAGAAACCTCAGAGATTCTTCCAAGTTTGCCCTAAGTTGTGGCTCCACTCCAAAATAACCAGGGCTCCCAATGTGCGGGCACATGACGCCACCAACTAGGCGGTGTAACCAAGCTGGGCAGGACAATGGGCCGGGGATGGGACAGTCCTATTCGTCCCGTTCTTTGTGTCTTTTCATTTACCTCTTTCAAATGTAGAGACTTTGCTAAGCCCGGAAGTTTTACTAATTTTCGGAAAGAGAACACTATATAAATCCAGGGACTACATCCAGTTCTACAAAGAGGTTACTGAGCACAGAAACTGAGTGCCTGTTCTACATTAGCTTTCCTCCGGAGGACTAAACTGAACCTGAAACTCCAAATAAAAATAGTTTGACAAAAGTATCACTCATTTAATTAGGAGATGTGCCAATCAAGTGTAAAAAAGAACGGAAGTAACCAAAGTTAGTTTTCATTAGCATTTCTATGGTTGCCTCCCTCGAATGTGTTCAGAGAGCTAAGTCGCTTGTAAGCAATATACTCCCAACACTTTCCGAGTCTTTTCCTGGTAACCCAGAAAAGAACACAAAAAGAGGTGGCGCCAGTTGGTTCCTGGCCGGAGAAGGTCCCAATTAGTTCCTGAGACCACAGCAATCTGCTGGGGAAGTTAGAACTCGGCAAAAGCGCCGCAGGTTCCCGGAGGGTGAGGGGTGGAGAGGCAGTGTGACAGCGCTTCTTTACTGAATGGCCTCGGCGGGGCGCCGCCCCTCCGCTTGGCCTCCACCCCTCTTTCCCTCTCAGCTCGGAGTCCGCTTGGTGGCAGGCCCCTGGGGAGTCCCGCACCCACCTGTCTGCTCCCCTTACCTGTGTGGGTCCTCTTGTGGATCTTGAGGTTCTCAGAGCGGGCAAAAATCTTCCCGCAGCCTGGGAAGGGACACGGGAAGGGCTTCTCGCCCGTGTGCACTCGGATATGGTTGACCAGTTTGTACTTCGCCTTGAAGGACTTGCCCTCGCGGGGACATTCCTCCCAATAACAGACGTGGTTGTTCTGCTCCGGGCCCCCCACATGCTCCATGGTGACATGTGTAACCAACTCGTGCATGGTGCTGAAGGTCCGGTCGCAGCTCTTCTTGGGTCGGCTCAGCTGAGCTTCCTCGATCCACTTACAGGACAGCTCCTGCTTGATGGGCTGCCTCATATAACGGAAAAAGGCGCCTGGCCCGTGGTGGGCTGCCACGTTCACGCCCATGTTCATGTTCATGGGGCTATAGTTGGGAAACTGCGCACTGGCCGCGTAGGGGTCCGTGCGCGGGCTAGCCACGGGGCGGTAGGGGTCAGCACGGCCAAATAGCTCCCCGCGCAGCCCCAGATGAACCTGGTTGTTGTCCACGTGCCCTGTGGGCGACGGGTGCCCAGCGCCCTGCTCATGAAGCCCAGGAAAGAGCAAGTAGCCAGGAGGCTCAGGAATACCAGCTGGAGCGTGAAGACTGCTAGCCGAGCCGGCGAAAAGCCCGTGTTGCCCGCCGCCGGAGGCTGCCTCGCTGAGCCCAGATCCACGCTGACGGAACAGAAAGTCGCGCGTGGAGTTGAAAGCAGCAGAGGCGGCACCGCCGTAGGTGGGCACCTGGCTGGCATGATGGTGGTGGTGGTGGTGATGGTGGCCCAGGGCGTTGGCATAGCCTGAACCCTGCGGTGTGAAAGCTGAGCTCTGGCCCGAAGACAGATCGTGAGCTGTGGCTGGGCTCAGCTTGAAGGCGGCGGCAGCGGCAGCGGCGGCAGCAGCGTGGGTTGAGTCCCCGAAGGGATTCAATCCCATGCCGGCCGGCTCGCGGTTGGGCATTTCGTGGTGGCGTGGCGCACCGAAGCTGCCCACTCCCAGGCCAGGGAACTGCGGGCCTCCATCCAGGAGCATCGTCATAGGTGGGGCGTTCTGGACACAGAAGATCCGACTGAAGTGAGCGAGGGTGCAGGCGAAGGAGATCCCCGAAGGACTGTAGTTAGAGAGGGATGGCGGCGGTTGAACACTGCCTGGAGACCCCCTAGGCGCTACCCGGAGCTGCAACTTTCGTTGGCTGCGAGAGGCTCCTGCAGAGGGACAGGAGGGAGGAGGGAAAGAAAAAGGATTGGGGGGGAGGGTGATGGGAGAGGAGGAGCGGGGAGAAGGGAGGAGAAAAGACTCTAGGGCTAAATCTGCTTTAACAAACTAACGGAGCGCACAAAGAAAAATAAGCAAAATAATAAGTGGAGGGCGGGGTTTGTCAATCCTGTCCCGGGCACCCCTCCTCTACTAAAGAGCGCAGAACCACGGGGCCAGAAGGCTCCTTGGGTACCGGCTTCCCGGCACAACTGCACCAAGTAGCGGAGGTGGATCGTGGCCAGCGGGAAGGCAGCCGGCAGTAAGCAGGCTCGAACCCCGCCGCTGGCCTCTCAGTCCAAGCCTCTGCACCTCCAGAGTAATGTTCTTGGACTGATAAAGTCAATCACTCACTCCTCACACATAAACGGAGTGGGAGGCTGGGCAGCGCGCACCAATGGGGAGCCAGCTGGCCTGCGATCACCTGACCTCCGGCCCTGCCGCCCATTGGCCATTGCCACACTGATTGGCAGCGTGAAGCGGAGAACATGGCAGCCGCTGGCGGGCGACCACAGCTGATTGGGTAGCTGCGGAGCGCCTGGCAGGTGAGGCGGCGGCTGCTCCAGTGTCCCTGTGTGGGCTCCGCAGGGCTTGCGAGGCTGTAGGGAACTGGGGCTGGGCTTCGGTGAGCGGCGGGACGGAGCTGGGCCTCTGACTTGGCCCTGCTCCAACACGTCCCAAGCACGCCTCGCGCGCTCTGTACCCGCTTAAGCTAAAGAAACTCTTCGGCCCGATAAGATTCTCACTGCCCTCCAAAACCACAGAGAAACCCTGTCTCGAAAAAAACCAAAAAAAAAAAAAAAAAGATTCTCACTGCCGCCTCTTTTCGGTCCAGGAGACACTCCAGTGCCCACTTGGGACCCTGTCGCCTCCCCACCTTTAGAACATTTTCCCTCCGAAGGTGCCCGGAACAAATTCCTACATGAATGGGACAGACCCGTGTTCCTAGCCCAGCTGCGGCTTCCGCCCCACACCCCATTAGGAGATCCCCGACCCAGGCCGGTTCAGCTCCTTCCCTGCCTGAGCTCCAAATTAGAGGCAGTCGTCAGGCGCCCAAACTAGAAGGAAAGATTGCTCACAGAGCCTTCCTCCGGTACTTTGGAGTCAGGATGTGACCTTAAGGTCTGTGATTAGCGGCTGTACTCGCTGCTACTCAGTAACATCCACCACCATCCCACCCCCACCCCCGCCGCCGCCCCGAGATACAACAGACACAATACAACAACAATCCTATATATAACACAACCTAAGCAAACAGCAGGAAACTCAAAGGAAACGCGGAAAACAAGCACACCTCGCGAAACACGCGTAAGTAAGGACACACAACACAGTATCAACACAAAATAAACAGCACAGCGAACATACTAGACAGATCGCAGAAAACATTCACTAGTGCTAAATATGCAAGAACACGGCCTGTGTGCACAAAACACTCAGTAAACACATCAGACAGGAACTGGTTTTCGTATGACCAACAAGCGTTGAATCTTCAACGTTTTAAAACGCAAAAGTGGAAAGGAAATCTGGGACATGGAATTGTCTTCCCTCTTAACATACTGGGTTTAACTCTCCTGTTTCTCAGACGAAGCAGCTAGTGACCCAAAGAAGCAGTCACTCCCTAAGGAATTACTTTCCAGGGGATTGTGTTGGAGTGGCCTTCTTACCCCACAGCTCTACCCCTGGTGCGAGGTTTTTTTTCTGAACAAAATGACCATAAACAGGGTTATAAATCCACCCATGATTTGTCCGGCCAAGCACTAGCAGAGGATGGAGGAGAGTGAGTGGGAAGAAAAGGCTGAGAGATGCCTGTGATTGCCACATCCCGAGCAGGGCAGAGCCCCCAAAGTCTGTGCCTCGCGGCAGCCTCCCAGCCTGGCCGCCATCTCTCTGTAGGAAACAACATCTGATCAAGTTCAGAGGCGCCAGAAGAGACCGCCTCGAGCTGTATAACTGCAGTTTTTCGCTTTCTGCGCCCCTATCTGCCTGATCTGGCCCAACACCTCACCTTCTATTCTGGTTTGCTGGGAGAAAATGCTCCTGGCACACATCTTATAGTTGTTACCCCTTCACATCAAATTCACCCCATCTCCCTCCACATCCAGAGCCCTCTCCCCAAATTGGAAGGTGGGTTCACTGCTGACTTAAATTATTGCATCTACTGAAACTTACCTCTCCAAAAAATGGTTTTATCCTCCTTCTAAAGAGTTTTTTTTTTTTGCCGAGGGCGGGGGAGGGAAAGGGGTAAGGAGTTTTAGGGAATAACGAATATGCTTAAATCATACAAATGAATTCCGTGGAGTCAGGCTTGCAAAAGGGAGGACTACTTATTTTTTCTTAATTTCCTCCTGAGCATTCCTCTACCTCTTCCCACCCCTACCATCCCAGGACGTATAACTGCTTGGAAAAAAAAAAGTTTGGATCCCCTCGATGAGCGGATCCTGGAGAAAGCGATCCTGGGAGCTTGGAGATCGAGGGAAGGCAACTGTCCCGCCACCGGGGCTGCAAGTGTTTCCCGGCAGTCCCTGAAGAAACCCGGATAAGCGAGGGTCTAGCACGATAGGAAATCTGGACAAGCAACCCGGCAAGGGACTGTAGAAGAGAGTTGGCAGCTGGGGACTAGCATGTCTCTTTTTGGGGAGTAGTCTCGAACGCAGGGCAAGGGGATGTTGCCGCCGCTGACCTACCGGGTACCCAGTGTCCGTTTTGATGCAGCCACATTCCGATAATTAATTGCCTCCAGCACGTGCTCTGCAGTCCCTGGAACAAAAAGGCATAATTCAATTAGATCATCAACCGAGAAGTGGGAAGGTGGGAAAGGGGGAGGGGGAAGTTCTAGTTAGGGGACAGACCTGAGGCGATTCAGCTAGGCCAAAACCGGGGCCGAAGAGCTCTTCCCGGGGCAGCCAGGCCCCCTTAAGAGTGCAGTTGCTCAGTGAGGCTCTGGGTTCCTGATACACCCCCAGAGGATGAGACTGGGGACTCTGAGCATCATGGCTCAGGCAGGCCATTTCCAATTCTGTTGTGCTTGGTATGGGTGAGAGTTTGCATATTTGAGGAGGAGAAGCCTTGACTCTTAATCGCGATGGAAAGCAGTGTCTCTCAAGCGGTAGCCAGTCCCTGCAGGAGAAAATAAAGCTCCCTGCGCCTCACAAATCAGTGTTGTTGGGCAAGAGAAAAGTTAACTTTTTCTCATGACTTGCAGCTTCTCTCCCAACTTGTTTTTTGGAAGGAGACTCTGGGAAGGACTTGTGGGGCGCGGGGGGAGGCGATGGAGGTGGGGGGTAGGGGTAAGGGTGGGGGTGGGGGTAGGAGTGGGGGCGGGGTGGACAGAGAGCTTTGGGGAGCTGAGTCTGAGAGCCAGCCAAGTGGTGACTTGAAAAAGCAAAATTTTCCCTACACAGAAGCTAGGGCCAAAGGTGGAAAGCGTTCTTGTTCCTACTCCTGGCCCCCTCCTCCTCCCCCAGGTGCAGAAAGGAACCTTAGCGTCGGGCAGGACCACTCGAACCCGGGTCGTGGTTCTTATTTTCCGCTATAACCGAGGCTCCCTCAGCAACTTTGGCTTACTGGGGTTTACATGTGTATTAGGCAGCCTAAATTAACCAATAAATCTCTTTTATGTGTCCCCCAGTTGTATGTGGTCTGGTCTAAATATCCACATGTCTGCATGGATAGGAAATATAATAGGATCCTTTCCCTCACACTGAGTTCAAACAGTAAAGGG